>NC_054569.1:1577933-1595433 GCF_017654505.1 Polyodon spathula | reverse complement strand
TGTGTGTGTGTGTGTGGGTGTGTGTGTGTGTGTGTGTGTGTGTGTGTGTGTGTGTGTGTGTGTGTGTGTGTGTGTGTGTGTGTGTGTGTGTGTGTGTGTGTGTGTGTGTGTGTGTGTGTGTGTGTGTGTGTGTGTGTGTGTGTGTGTGTGTGTGTGTGTGTGGTGTGTGTGTGTGTGTGTGGGTGTGTGTGGTGTGTGTGTGTGTGTGTGTGTGTGTGTTTTGGGGTGTATGAGAGATGTAAGGGGTGGGGGCAGCTTTCCTAGATTAGAAACAGAATTATCAAGATGATCTCATCCGGCTCCTAATTGCTTTAATTTCCGACTCATCTGCATTTTCACAAAAAGACCCCCCCCCCCCCCCCCCACCCCCCCCCCCCCCCACCCCCCATCGCAATAACAAATTAGTCAGACTGTGATGACTTTCTCTGCGTTTCCTCTCTGGCTCCCCTCCTCCTGTGTCAAGTCTCCTGCTCTCCTGTAATTATTCCTTCACAGCCGCAGAGAATTATTTTGATTAGCGCTAACGACTAATTATGAAGAACAAAAGCCGGGCCTTCGTCTGAGAATACAAATATATTCTTCTTTTTTTTTCAGTCTCCTTGTGTGTGTGTTTTTTTTTTTGCAAACAGAGAACCTCCGTAGCATAAATGCACAAAATAAACACCCAGCGGGGTGCAGGAATGTGTGTCAGTCTACAGATTCTCTTGGATATACAGGGAGGGGTGCCTGTCTGCCAGTCTATAGATTCTCTTTGATATATAGTGCCTGTGTGTCAATTTCACAGCGCTACCCGCAACTGTGTTTCGCTCTTAGCACACAGGCACTGTTGACAAGTTTCTGGGGACAAGTTGACCCTGTCACTCCAGGTTCACAATGACAATGACACATGGCGATGTATTTTGATAGATGCAGTCCTGCATAGCATAAAGCAGAAATACAGGTAGAAAGATCCAGAATGCATTGGGATGTGAGTTTAAAAGACCTGTTCTACGTCGTCATGGTTACGGTGCTGAATTTCAGTGTGACTTCCTCTCTCCAGCAGAGTGAGACTCAGACGATGGGAATGAAGGAGTGAGGCGAGACTATGAAAGTGAGAGTGACCTGAAGCACAGGAAGTAGGAGAAACAGCTTGAACTAATGTGGTAAAAACACACAAAAAATGACATTCAGTCCAACAGCAGCGGAAAAAGTGATAAAGCTGCTATAGAGTAGCTATTTCTCCGTGAAAGGGAAACAAAATGGTTATCATTGTTTTGAAGGGAAGGGCAAAATCTAGTTTAAACAGCTAAAACATACAGATTGCGTTCTCATTTCTCTTTAAAAAGATAAGGTGTGCTGTGCCTCGGCGCTCCCTGGCCTGTGTACAATATGCTGCCTTGGTATCTCAACAGCAGGTTGTGTGCAGCTGGCCTGGTTAGTTGACCAGTAAAAACCTTGGCAGGTTTTGGCATCAGTGATTCACTGTCTCAGATGGCAGCTTGTTTGTAGCTTATGTATGTAGGTCACCCAGACACAGCATGGTGCATGGGGGGGGGGGGGGGGGGGGGGGGGTAGTTTCTTCAGTACTTGTACAGATGGGACAGGGGAACGCACCCAGGCTTAATCAATTGGGCTGCCTGCGAGTGTGGACCACATCTGCCACCTTTCCACTTCAGTGGCGACACAGTCCTCGATAGAGAGGCCCGCTTGCTTTCCCCTCGCTCACCTTCTCAACTCTGAACAGACAGAATGAATCAGAGCGTTGCATTCAGCTGAGTGAAAACAACACTTTTTTGTTTTCTTGTTTGAAAGAACGGGTCGATAGCACCAGAGGACCAGGAGTCAGAACAAACAATCTGCAAGACGTACAACTAAACCCAAAAAAAAAAAAAGAAAAAAAACAAACCAAAAAAAAAAATCTTAGCTGCAAGTTTCTCAAAGAGCAGAGATCAACCTGGAGCCAGAATATCATAGCTCAGGTGTGGCGGGTTGGCAAGCAGAAGGGTTCTATTAGGCTCAGTAAAGGATGAAAACATCTACAAAATGTGCAGGCAGATGACTGATACGTACTCTCTACTTCTGTAGTTCAACAGTTCATTTTGCAGATTCAGATATCTGGACTTGATTCCTCTCCCTTCGTTCCAGCTAAGAAATGCGATGGAACTATGCTGTCTAATGTAAGGCGTAACCTAGATCTACTGCTTCAAATTCCATTGTCCCAGATTTGTGTTTACGGGGCTCTGGGCTGTTCAGTTTAGGGGTACCCCGAGTCAGGGGAGCACTCTATTATTATATGCATATCTGGAAGCTGCAGCTCAGAAGTGCGATATCCCACCTGTACTGCTTCTGTGTTGAGCAGCCCTTGTATTGTACAAAATATCCCAGCACAGGCCTTCCCACGTCCCCTAATTGATGTATTTTCTCATCCTGGGCTGCCAGGAGCCTATTGTGAAAAAATATTCAGGAGCCCCACTCTGACACATGAATGTGTTCTAGCTTTTAAAGCTATTGTTATGAACTCCTTGCTGATACACACACACACACACACACACACACACACACACACACATACACAGGCAGTATGCATGTTAATGAAGATTTAAATGCGCCATTTAACACTTTCTCGAGTTTTTCCTGACGTATGCTGTCGACATCTTAATGCCGGAATTTATACTCAGCTACGCACCAATTGCTTTTCTAATCATCACAGTTGAGGTCAAAAAAAATTCTTCTGAGATACACGCACCCACCCATAGTTGTGACAGACTGAACTCACCGGGTCTTCAATAAAACTTATCAAACAGAATTTTTTTTTTTTTTTTTTCCTGAAACGATACACAAAGTGAATATGAAGAGAAATTTGAGGAGCGGGGAAAAAACAAAAAACAGCACGTCAAATGGACATAATAATACCGCGAGAAATCGAGTCAAGCTTGTAGCATTTCTATTATTTCAATTTCACTCTCAGTAATTTGTTTATCAAGCAACTGAACGCAGTTGGCGAGACACTTAAGAAATTTGCATAGCGTACTACCTGCTGGCAACGCTGCCGTCTGCAGTTAAGACCGAAATCTGTGTTTATCTTTAAGGACTCTGTCAATCAGTTTTAAAATGAACAATAAAATCGCAACTTCGGTGCGGTTTGACATGTTTACTAATCAGCTATTGCAGGGGACGATGCATACTGCATTTCAATCAGGCCGATCATCCCAGGAGATGAATTTGTGATATGCAGCGTTGAATGTGCCAAGCATTCTTCATTGGCATGCATTTTGCCTCTAATGCGCTGGTTTCTCCAAGCTTTTTATCATTATTTATTTATTTATTTATTTAGCAGATAGCTTTTTCCAAATCAGTCATTCAGCTTTACATAGTAAGTTCATTGTAACAATGCATAATAACATTGTAATTATGTTTAAGTGCACTTGTATTTACTAAGTAATACTATGCAAATACACAGTAATTAGAGACACTTCATGCAAAGTGTAACCGGATTCAGTTTTAAACCTCCTATTATGTTCAGAATTTAGGTCCATCTGTTAGGTTTTGGGTCATATTGACCCGATGCAATTTCAAACTAATTTAAACATCCTTAAATTGATTAAATGTTTTTATTTGACTCTTTTCTGCTCTTTTAGTCCAGGAGCTGTGAAAAAACTTATTTGACTGTCAACCTGAGAGATATTAATTTTGGAATGTCTTTACCAGTGAGATGCTGTTGCAGTATTGACTGAGTATGTGTATCTAGTTTATAAATATCTCCAAACAGGTGCAGCGATTTTCAGAAATTATAATAATAAATAATAATAATAATAATAATAATAATAATAATAATAATAATAAATAATAATAATAATAATAATAATAAAATAACAAATTAAATAAGTTTTTTTTTTTTTGCTCACAAGTCTCATGCCACGGGTCACAGTGACCCCAAACATCTTATTTGTATACATGACCTGTTCTAAAAAAAAATAAAGATCTCAAAGGTTCTGTTTTTTGTGTATAAGTTAATGACCCCAACATAGGAAAAATCATAACATATTATATAGAAAATGAAAAGAAAAATAGCATTTAAGCTAATTGGAAACTAAAGTCGGGTCAAATAGACCCGAAACCTAATAGGAAGGTTAACTACGTCACTGCTACCCTTAGAGGTTTCACCATAATCACATGCTTCATATCTGAAACCCCTTACTGGATTTCAAATTTAGAGCAACTTCTAAATATAGTTTTATAGACTAGAGGACACCTGCAACCAGAGAGTCCCTACAAAAGGAGGTGGAAGCTGTATAATTGTATAATGGCTTTGTCACAAGGCAAAGATAATGTTTTCATTAGCATTTATAAAATATAGGCTACCTACATATATGCAAGGTTAACAAAGGGATGTAATTGCCTTCCTTGTGACATTTTCACTTTAATTATCCGAGCTGCAGCGCTCTCAGCCTACCTGAGCGAAAGCTGCTTGCGTTATCGTTGCAGAGCCCCAGCAATTCAGATTACTCAAGCCTGGGGGGCTGAAATAAACATGAACTCCAGCAATACAGTCTGGATTATTTTATCTGATCTGATCTCTGACTAATTGAATATTTCCATTTGGGATAATCTGATCTTGAGTTCCACCTATGGTATCTTGTGTCCTAGGAATAGATGTGTATCTAGCTATTTATTGACATCTCAGTCTGTTATTCTGTACACTTAGGAAAGAATCTCAGAAATGTGCATGGTACTTTTGAAGTGTTATTTCCCATGCTTTACTATGGAAAGCTACTAGTAGTTTTCCACAACCTGATCTAATCTGGGGCAACCTAATGTGACCCTGAGCAAGTCACTGAACCCCCTTGTGTTCAATCTTTCGGGTGAGATGTGGTTGTAAGTGACTCTGCAGCTGATGCATTGTTCACACACCCTAGTCTGGTATCTTGCAAAGCGCTTTGTGACGGTGGTCCACTTTGAAAGGCGCTATAATTTGCCTATGGAATCGTTTACTTCCTTTACCATTGTGGACTTTTAAAGCGACAACACTTTCGGCTGGTTTCACAGACCCAGATTAACAATAATAGTATTCAGGAAAATCAGGATCTGTGAAACTGGCTCTATGAGAGATCGTAGAGCTAGTTGGGGTGTTTAGAAAGAGCTGTTTGTGTTTCACAACGTTGTACCACACTGCACGGGAATTTATCATGCTTGTGTTTCACTGTTGGCTGTGCTCTTTCTGTATAATACAGCAATACCCTTTAGTTTTAGTTGTGATGGTTTGAAATATAGTACTTTGTATTTATTTATTTATTTCCTGTAAAGCGCTTTGGGGTGGCATTGCCATGAAAGGTGCTATATAAAAATACATTGATTTATTGATTGCTTGATTGAAATATTGTAACCAGCCAAAACAACAGAAAATATATTCCAACAATACACTAGTTTGAAACATTCTCAGAGTAACCCCAAATGTGTCAAACTGTGCTCCTTTGGAAAATAAATAAATAAATAAATAAATACATTGCACACCTCTGATTTCAAATAAAACAATCTGATTTATGTGTTTCTTCTTCTTCTTCTTCTTCTTCTTCTTCTTCTTCTTCTTCTTCTTCTTCTTCTTCTTCTTCTTCTTCTTATTATTATTATATGAAAATGAAAACTAACAAAACTAGCTAAAGTTCCTCCACAACTTTAAACACTCAAGTTTAAATGTTAGCTAAAACAACATGTTGGAATTAAACACATGTAGAATATTACGGCTGCTGTTTGATGTGTTATTTTATTGTTGTGTTGTGTACTGAAGCCAACGCGTTTCTGTAGTTTTAATTAGCAGACTGACGTGCACTGTGACGTCACTGCTTGTGTTTTCATTGATCTTCAGATCGGGTTCGGGTTAAGTGAATGTTCTGTAACGCGATGGGATCAAGGCAACAGCACACTGAACACGAAACGATTTCGGGGTTTTAAACATTTCAATTAACCCCTATCTAGATGGGGGTGTATTTCGGGTTGGGGTCCTAACATATGCATTATAAAATAGATACATAGATAGCAATCTTAACGTGGTACAGTTATGCACACAGTGACTGAAAGGGGAATGTAAGGTTAATATTATACTAAATATACCCGTCCTGAAGCAGTTCATTAGTTCTGCCGTTTTATCTTTTTAACTTCAAACACGTATTGATCCAGTTTGTACGGGATCTGTTCAGGGCTAAGCGCGTTACCTCAGTCTGCAACACTGAATGTATTCCCTGATAAGGTTTACCAGACTAAAACAAATATTCCACGGCTTTAAAAAGACATTGGTAATGCTTATTAAAACAAAAGCTCAATCTGAAACACACAACGATCCCGATTCTTATTAAAAGCAGAGCAGCTTCATACACTGGTAAGCGCGAAGGTGCTGCAGTTGATTGACACACTTAATTATCTGCAGCGCAATCACTAATCTAACAATCCCGCAGAACCTCGGTGAGAACTGCATCAATTAATTAAGCGAGCGTGAACCAGAAAGGCAGCGTATTTATTACTCCGACTTGAGGTTTTAGGTTCATTTCATTTATATCTCAGGGCTTGATGAATGCATTAATGCCTTGCTGCAGTGAAACACTATTGCTTTTCATTGAGAAGCCTCGGGCTTGCCGGCGCCAGGCATTAACTCATTTGCAGCCTCAAACGTGAGTAGCGCTCTTTCAGACTGCAGGGCTGCCTAGCTGGGTGTGATACACAGGTTGGACATGGCTGCTTGTGCCAGTGCAAAGTTATTTTTGCTTGTGTTACAATAACAGTTAAAAAAAAGGCAGAAAAATGACTGACAACAATAACAGCATAACATTGTGGTGGAATTCTGATCATTACAGGCCTAGAGCGCCCATACCATTTCTTATAGAAGAACTGAAATGGGCATTTTCACTGGGGGCTCCAATGCAAGAACACTGGGTTAAGAGTGAGGTTAACTTGCCTGAGCAGAATAAGAGATCTCTGATGTGTCGTGCTGTGCAAAAGGATTGAAGGCATTAGAAGCGGAATGCTAAAGTGAGATGTTGAAAAATCCAAATCACGTTCACAGTAAGAACAAGCCGGAGCTGTAATTGCTTTTATTCCAATCCTCATCGATGAGTGCCGATTCTCTTCAGCATACACCAGTGACTATTCATCCCTACACAGTGCCACTAAAGAAGGAAACTTACAGAATTAGACAGCTATTGAACAGAACGTGCTTGTGTTGGAATAGTGGCTCTCATAAATGTTTACTATTATTATATAAGGATCTATCTATCTATCTATCTATCTATCTATCTATCTATCTTACAATGGTTAAAAGTAAACCAGTAAGAGTTTGTGATGGTGTTTCCCGGAGGGAATGTTTTGACTGTTGCGCAGTTCCACCCTTGAGAAGAAAGGCTTGTGGTAGTGTGCTCACGTTTTATGCAGTGAGAGAACAGGCAGTGAGTTCATATGGAATGCCTGCAATGTTGGACTCTGATTAAAATCATATTTTCTAAACCCACATGAAGTCACAGAGAAGTCTTACGTTCATCTTTAAGAAAATGTTCTGTATTGGTTAGCTATATTGGCAAACCCATTAAGTACCAAATACATTTGTCTTTGAAAAAATCGGAAGACAAGCTGTATTTTTGTAATTTGATACATTCTCAATCAATATTTCTTCACAGAAAAAAAAAAAAAATTCTCAGTTTTGGCTAAACTCTGCTGCAGTCAAGCTAGACACGCCGGTAATCAGACCAGCGAAATTGGTCATGATGCTCAACACATATGAAATGGAGTTTGTCATCACTGTGGGCAGGAAAACACCAAGAAATGTATCATTTTTAGACATTAGTTTATTTTAATTTGAGGCAGTTGAAGGGTTATATTTGTTAACAGAATTTGAGTAAGTTATCATAATATTGTTAAGGGGAAAATTAAATGACAGGTTGATGCCAGTTACATTCCTGTCACTGATGTGATGTCATTATTACAATCTTTTTCCTGTGCCGTATTCTTCTCAATCTCTGACTAACAGTTTGTGTTGCGAATGCTATTAAACTGCAGCTCAAAGGTGCTGTAAACATAATCCAAATTCAAAGAATGACAGCTGCGGGCGTTCAAGACTTTATTGAACTTTTTTTGTCTGTGAGGCATGTACGAGATGGCGCCGTGCTACTGTAAAACACTATCAGATTCGAAACAAACAGTTGTTATTGCCCCATATGTAGGTACTTTAAAGGAAGCTGGGGTATAATTCAGATAAATTGCTCCCATTGATCAAGTGTTCCACAACAAGAGGATGCAATCTAAAAATGACAGGTACAAGGAGTCTGACAGAACTCATCTGACTCGGAGGACAGCAAACTTATGAAGTGAGTTACCGAGCAATGCCACTGAAGCACGGAGAACCAAACTATGAAATGATGTCGCTATACAAATGTATTACCCTGAAGAAAGAAGCGACACCCTCAGCAGACCCCGGCATTGCCAGCCAGGACAACGCAACGGGTTTTCTACTGTATTAAGAGTATTGCACAATGATCCTGATGCAATAACAAACTGGGTGTAGGGGCCAGGCTGCAAGTTATTGTCTGACCTTTTATATGATGCTAGTAATACTGATGAATGGGTCAATTGCTCTCCTGTTAAGAGTTGTAAGTAGTTTTACTCAAACTGCCTGCCATCCTGCTGCTTGTGCCATGCTCTTTGTGTTCCAGAATCTTCACCTGTTTTTACATTATACTGTGTTACCCACATTATTACATTTTTTAAATACCTAATGCAATGCATAAAGCAGTTACATCGTGCTGAATAAAATATAAGGCTATATGCATGGGGCTAATGTAGAAATATGTCAGATTTAAAATGCATTACATTTATGAATTACTCATTATTCTCTTTATCGGATTGACCTGATTGAATTGCAGTGTTGAACAACCACACTCAAAATGCGAATTTTGTTAAGTGTTATTTTTAATTCTTTCGATAGCCCGTGTGCTGCTCATGTGTATAGAATTGTAAAGCACCGTGTGTGAAGGCTTGCCTGGGAAAAAAAAAAAAAAAAGCCCTTGGCTGCCCTGCATAAATATGTTTTTAAATGAATAAATAAAATAAATAATTCATAGCAGAATAATAACGGAGAGGCTGTGTGGGGCTGAGTTCGATCATGAATACAAACGAGACGACACGCTTTCTTGTAACGAGGGGCTCTGACAAGCATAGACCTGGAGCAGTCAAACCAACACACCTTGAGTTAACCCCTTCACTTCAAACGCCATCATCTAGACAAATGCACCCTTCAGCTAATGACAAGGTTGTAGCTTTATCTAGGCTATGTTTGAGTCTGTCATCTATTGCTTATGAAAACCTTTTTTATTTTCTGAAAAGGGATAATTTAATTATTATTTTTAGCTGGGAGGGAAATTATTTTCAGATGATTTAAACGCGTGCAATAAATTGAGTAAGCAATCATTATTTTCGTCAACAGTCTGATCATTATTTCATGAAACCAAAAGATCTCTGCCACACTTTAAAATAAGTGTCAATAATTCAAATATAATTATGCATGAAGTATGATAGTTCTTATTTGAAGTAAGTATCAATTTAGGATCAATACAATACAATAATGTGGGCTTATTCATGGTTTATTAATGTTTACTTCATTTTAATGTAATAGTAAATCATGTGCTTGCTCATACATAATTACATTTCAAGTACAGAAGTTTATTATAAAGGATAAGCTGAATCTTTTCGGTCTGATGATTATGGGAAGCAGAAAAACAGAAAACCATTTTCTTGCGATATTAAAATGTGATCTCCATTACTCAGGTAGGATAAGATGGGGTTGAAAGTTGAAACCAAGGGACTGATAAGCTGGTGTGTTTATAACACCGCATAACAATTTTTTTTTTTTTTTTTTGTTCCTGGGTAGTAAGTGTTATTTCCTAATTGCTTATGCCTCAAAAGTATAGAAAATGGCTATTATTCCCCACAAACTTTGCTTTTGTGACCTGGACAGTGATATTTCAAAATATCACTATTTCCAGTGGGAAAACGGGCAAATGTATTTACAGTATAATCGTAAATCTCGAAAAACTACTCACTTCTAAATTTTTTGTAGTCATTTTTGTATTATTTTAGTATAAATACATGTTAATTTGGATTCATATGTTGTTTTTTTCTGACTTTATGTGAACGAAAAGACACACATTTGCCCGTTTTCCCACTGGATATTTTGAAATATCACTGTCCTGGTCACAAAAGCAAAGTTTGTGGGGAATAATAGCCATTTTCTATACTTTTGAGGCATAAGCAATTAGGAAATAACACTTACTACCCAGGAACAAAAATTGTGTTACATAGTGTAATCAAACCAAAGAAGAACTATTCAACAGAGATGTATTCCAGCTTACACAAGGTCACATGACCTTAAATATTTTGTTCTTAAAACTGTAAGAAGAATGCAGGCTATCTAAAGGTAGCACAGCTACTGTGCTCTGTGTTGTAAGCGAAGCCTGCAGTCAAATTTAAAACCAAACAGTCTTTATTTTTTCCAGATGTTTTTTTTGTATTAGTAATGGGAATATTCCCTCTTCTTTTTTATTTGAATATGAAGCACAAGACTTGTCAGCATTTCAAAGCACACAGAGAGATGTTTCAGTGGCTCGCTTTTCTCTTCTCTAAAAGCTCTTGATGTCACACAGTAGGCACTGTGAGCGTAGTCTTCGGTGAATTGAACAAAAAGAAAGATAGGGGGAAAAAAAAAAAAAAACGAGGCTCAAAGATTTTGATTTCCTGGATTGATTCTCATGAACACAGCCCAAGGCATTCAGCAGAAGAAAACTGTTAGAATTCAGATACACAATGTTTTCTGTTTTTTTTTTAAACAAAGGGTATAAGATCCAAAGTCTCAACTCAATAAACATTTTCAGAAGAATACCAGTTTCAAGTTGTGGAAATATTTCTATAATGTGTTAAATTTGCTGGCTCCCAGATCTCTGTAAAGATTCTATTGTACTGCATTGAATTTCTGGCTCTCCGATCCTCAGTACTGAGTTCTATACAGTACTGAATGAACTGTCAGATCCCTAGTGCCATGTTTTCTATAACAGCACTGCATTAGCAGTACGGTATAACAGATTTATGGTAAGTGGACTCTCTCTGCCATTCACTTTCATTGGGCTTGCAAACTCTTTTATACTGGGATAGCGTGACACAGTACAGTTTGGATAAACAAACACCAGAAAGACCCCTTTGACAGCCTAGCGTCAGCAGCCTGATGCCGAGATACTGATTCGGTTAAAGTCACCTTAAAACAAAGACCGAATCGCTTGTCACATGATAATGATAAGTGAAGGGTGCATTTACTTGGAGGCAACACCCTCCCTCCCTCGGCTCCCTGTTGGTTTTTATTCACTCCTGACTGTTATCTCATCTCCTTGTGCATTCAATCTACCATTTCTATAGATGTGTGGGGCCAAGCTTGATCATGAATACAAAATATTAACTTAGTATTTGGGATCCGAGAGCCGGCAAATTCAATACAGCTCATGAAAAGCCAAGGATCTTAGAGATTACAGCTAAATAAAATTAAAATGTAAAAAAAAATAAATAAAAGGAAATTACAACAGGTGCTCCTTTCTGTTGCTGACAAAGAGTTCTCGCTGACCCGCAGAAAAACTGATAACAGGGGCCACGGTTTCCGTGGCAACAAAGCCTGGTAGTGCTGCTGGGTTTATTGACTTGTGTACATTGCACTGAAAAGAAGGCTCATCCTTTAACCTCTAATTACAACAAACAGACAGGGATGCATATCTATTGGAAAATCATTCATGGAACTCCAAATTTGATCTTTGTTCCCAAGTTTACTGGGCACGGTTCCTTGAAGGAAAGACACTGTGTGTCATAGAAGACCTTATTAACATGTGTACAAGCTAACATGGTTAATTAATTTGGGAGCTGCTTGTACAGTATCTCTATATAAAGGCATAACCTGTTTATTCTGCTTTGTGTACAGGATGAGAGCTCACACTAGAGAGCCCTTTAATTGTTCAAGGACAACCACTTCTAAGGACAGGGTTTTTTTTTTTCCCCATGGAAAAAAAAATATATAAACTGTTTTATATGCAAAGTTACAAAACACATAGAGAATGTTGGATGTTGATTAGACTGAAATGCTTTTTTTCAGTGATTTGATGTATACGTACTGCATTAATAAAAGGTCTGATCTTCATGCCTTTCATGGCAGTCAGTTTTTGTATTTATTTATTTAAACTGAGATTGCCCTATTATATTACCCCCGATTGTCTCTCCAGTTTAGAATAGTCATTGATTTTTCTTCCCCTCACCGCAGCAATTCCCCACACCGCTCAGGAGAACTGAAGGTTCAGTAGGGATCCTCCAATCCCACGGCCAAGTTCGTTTCCTCTTCCACACCCAGGAACTCAAGAGCGGATGTCAGTCCTGCCGGTGTCCAGCTGACTGGATGCCTGGCCGGTAGGGTCTGCTGTAGCTTGATGAGGAGAAACAGTCCCTTCCGGTTTTTCCTTAACCTGCGGGCGCTCCAGAGCCAATGCCAGGCTCCCTCCAGAATCCCCAGCGAAGACCACGACTTCGCTTGGCCGCGACGTGAAGCTGCGCTCCCCTGAATGTGCTGTTTAAGTGGTGTGTATGGCTGACTGTTCAGTTTGTGAGCGTTGTGCTGTACTATACTGTACTGTACTTTCAGATCATTATTTTGCATAGCAAAACAAGCTAGGCCTGTGTTAAAGGTATTGTCAGCCCCTTTGAACAATACAGGCTGTTACTAATCTCTCAGCCAGTTCACATCCTCGGTCAGTAACTAAGACTGTAGAGTTGTTTTTGTTGTAGAACACAGACATCTATTAGAATCCATCCAAATTAATTTTAAACAGTTACAAGAGAACTATTGGGTTCTGATTACGGTCTATAATTAGAAACTTTACGGCATCTTCAAACAATGTGTTTATAAGCTTTCTGTTCTTTGTCAAGCCATACACATTATGGTGTCAGTCCCTGAATGCCATTAAGATAAGTACACAGTGTTTCATTTTTTTTTTATGCTTTTATGAAGTCTGTATAAGTAGTGCCTGCTTGACAGATTGCGTGTTTTGTGCAAATTATGCTTATTACGATGAAAAAAAATCTAAAGGAAAAGGAAAAGACCTTGACGCTTAATTATAAAAGCAGAATATTAATTGATTCTTTTTTTTATATATAAGTCAATTCAAATAACTGTGCAGGAATGTTAAAATTACAGTATTCACACATGCACACACACAGACACACGCGCACACACACACACACACACACACACACACACACACACACACACACACACACACACACACAAAGGTAAAATGCAGGCAATTTATGAAGAGACCTTGGGTTTCAGGATTTGTTATGGACCTTGGGTTTGTAATTGGGTTTAATAAATGCAGCTATCCCTCATTACAATATATTCCTGTGGATTCAAACTTTCTTCATGCTGCAATGGAGAGGAGTCTAATAGCGCCTCGAATACTGCTGTGCTCATAGAGCCCTGTATCAGACACCTCGTTAGAGCAGTGATCCTTGTGCTTGCATATCAATCCACACCATGAAACTGGGAATAAAAACCTGATCCCCAGCCTGGACTCCTAACACATTAGTAATCCCCACTGTTCTCCTAGGCCCCCAAAGCTGTGCCATGAATAAATTTGAGAGCAAAGTATTGTTCCTGCGATGGCTTCTGACAGAATCTGCAATGCTGACGTAGTGCTAGAGGAACTACAAGCATTACAAGCGACTACTGCTCCCGATCTATAAACCTGCATCTTTTTGTCACTTTATTTTACTTCTTGGAACAAGTACTGCATTTAACTGACAAGAGAGAAAAATACTAATGCCCCCGACTATTCAGACAATAATATTTAACGCAACTGATGCTGAGAATTGCCATGACGCTCATCCCTAACATAGAGATCCAGGGATTGTGGTAGCCACTGCAGATGCCCAAAGTCACGTTTAACAGGGCAGGGAACGGTGACCCCGTACACGGCGAGCGAACACCCTAACCACTATGCAAATGAGCCGATCTCATCTGCAGTCGTGGTTATAGAGCTTTACCCTCCGACAGGGGACAGGATCGCTAACAGTGGTGCATCATACAGCACTGCCTGTTACACATGCTCCTCAAACTCTTTTATTTTTTATTATACCACGCCACTGGGCTTTAGATAAGAAACCTGATTCTCGCCTCTGTGGGTCTCAATGCAGTCCCTGCATGTTGCTGATTTCAGATCTAATTCCGCTCTCAGAAGCAGGAGAAATGACAGCATTCGAATCAGGGCGATGTGGATAGCATTAAATCAGTAGCAGTAACACAGGAAAGGTTTGCTTAGAAACTAGGATTGTCCTAGGCAATCTTTTCAAATTGTTTTCAAATAAATGAATGATTCTTTTTTCTTCCTTCCACTTTTGACATTTGCTAGAGAAATACGATGCAATTTAACAACACAGGCGCCATAATTCATGCAATCAAGACTGATCTGCATTTCAAAGCTCCCTTCTGAAGATACGACAAGTAGATAAAAGCACATCTGCCTGCAGAGAAAGAACACTAACAGAAAATGCAGCTATTCCTGTTTTATGCCTTTGACAGTACATTACCGCATGTCATAAAAGACTACAGCTGCTCTACAGTGTGTCGACACAGCATTGGGGAAGCTTAAAGTTGATTATAAAAAAGGTACTAATGATATCAGATCTTAAAGTAGTGTTACATTGTTAAACTCAATGTGTGTCACAATAGAAAAGCCAAAAGAAAAGTTTCCCATTTTCCCAGCTGTACACTCTTATTTAATCTGGAACATGTTATTGCAAATGGTTTCATTTCCCTGCCTTTCAGCACCGTTTACTTCTGCTCTCGTTGTGACACTGTCAGCTGGTTTCACAGATCCTGATTAGAACTAATCTTGATCTACTCTTAGATTCAGGTCCAAGTTAGTTCTAGCAGGGTCGGTGAAACAGGCTGTATATCGTAATCGCCACGTTTTCTGGGCAGATAAAAAAAAAAATGAAGTACGCTTTGCTGAAACCTTGGGACACTCTGACAGTAGATGGGACCACTGTGGCAGTGCGGCTAGGTGTGAGTTTGTGTGGGGAATGGTAGATTGGCAGGAAGGGGTTTAAATTTCTCCATGTGGGAATGTGGCTGGAGCTGACAACTGAATAAACGATTAAATGTTTACTCAGTCTCCAGCCACAGGTGTACAAAATAGGCGTTCACAGGTTATGGCTAGAATTGGTAGATGTTAATGTTGGTGATTGAGATGGAGGTGTGTGTTCTGTGTTTTGTGTTCTTTGTTCAGTGTTCTGTGTTCTTTATTTAGTGTTCTGTATTCAGTGTTCTGTGTTCTGTGTTCAGTGTTCTTTGTCTCTGTCCAGCACAAAGAGAATCGGAAGACTCTAATACGCGCGGATCAACAATCAGTAAAGGGCAACAATAAGGGAAGCAGTGAAAATGACCGAGTGACAGGACAATGAATACAAACTTCAGTTACCTTCAGCAGCACGAAGACAGATTGAGCTGCTGTAAGACTGTTTGATTTGAATGGGCTCTTTGGCCCATAGTGCAGAATTTTAAACCGAACACAGAAACGTTTCAACCCTGGATAGGACAGTAAAGCTTTGCAGAACCTCTTAATCTAGCTGGCGATACACAAGAGAGGAAATCCAGGCAGTGATTTGCTCAGCATTAAAAATAACATCATCTCCGGCTGCACTGTCAACATCAAAACTTCAGCGTCCGAATAGGAAAGAAATGCATTCACTACATACAGCATCTGCTCCTGTGGCTGCTCCACGATAGATTCTGATAGTGTGAGCTCTCAGGGGCTCAGCCAGACGGAAATACTGACGCTTCAGCAATCCCCACTGTTCTCGCAGACCAATGGACCTCAAAGTGCTGCCGTGGGCAAACTAGAGCTAGCGAGACCAAAGTGCTGGTCCCACGACGGCATCTGACAGAAAATGCAATGCTGATGAAGTAGTAGAGGAACTAAGGCCATTACAATGTGCTGCACTTCAAACTGGCCGTAGTGCCATCTGCATGGTATTAGTCACTGGGTTTTACTTTTTGGAATAACTACTGTATTTAAATGACAAGTGAGAAAAACCATCATGCCCTTTACTCTTCAGTCAGAAACATTTCACACAGTCAGTGCGGTTGGTGTTGACACGTGTCATTCAAGTTCATCCCAAGCGTGCTCGATTTCATTGAGATCTGGGGATTGCTGTGGCCGTTCAAAGTGGCCATCACCGTCAGGTTACAAGTGCAGGGTGGACTTCATCAGCAACAATGTTTACGTGAACTAAGTCAGCTTTCTAGTGCTGCAGGGCTGACATGCATAATCACATGATTAACCTTGTCTGCATTTCTCATTCAGGGCAATGCCAAATCCAATCAGGTACACATAGCTGGGCCTTATAAAGAGGTCAGGCACTGCCGATAATCACGACAGCAATAGCCCAAAAGCCATATAGGGGGTGTATGTTACAAGCATACTTGCTTAGATTTTTGTTCTCACTGAAGTTATATTAAAGTTCACAAGTGTTGCTGGTTTGTCCAGTGAACTCTCACTGCACACAGTGAGGTAAAGTAGAGGGAGGATAAGGAAAATGGGCATAACATGTTAAATAAATACCACGAGAATGGCAAATGTAGTCCTCCCAGACAATTAGAGTCAAGAAGACTACATTTCCCAGAACACACCAGGGACAAGCAAGATGGCTGACCTAATCAGCTGAAATTATAGAAAACACTTGAAGCTATGAAATGAGGTATTTAAAAGCTGGGCTTTATCCACAATGGAGAGAGACTACCAGGGAGCTATTTTCCTCCTTTGTCTGCCTGACCGCAACCCACTCACCCACAACAGTGACCTGCAAGAGGCAGGGCTTACTGTCTGCACTGGAATCCCGTGGAGAGAATCTCGGTAATCACTTCCACCCTGATTCCCAGTCCAGGGTTTGTAATATTTGATTATCCTCCCCCTGAGGAAACCACACTGGCCCTGCTGGACTGGAGAGGGGCTCAAATAGATCCCAAAACTCTTTCACTGCTTTTTGAATTGTTTCTAGCCTCCAGCACTGCCTCGGGCAACAACACAGCCCCCAACGGCCTCACACTTTATTCTTTTCACATGTGTTTCTTTCATTTTTATTTAACTCTTGGTTTCTTGGTTGACAGCCGGTCCGGTTTTGTTTTAAAAACAGCATCGCTTTGTCTCTGGCGTTCCCGCGGTTTAGGGAGGCAAAACTGGAAGTGACTGTTTCTCCTTATCGCACTTCAGTGGACCCTACCAGCCAGGCGGTAGCTCGCTGACATCGGCTCTCAAGTTCCTGGCTTTGTCGTGGGATTGGAGGACGCCCACTGAACCTTCGGCTCTGCTGAGTTGTGTGGGGAATTGCTGTGGTAAGGACGTTTGAAACTGGGGAGAAAATAGGGGTAATCTCTTTGGGCACTCTAAATTAAATGACAATT
>NC_054569.1:1552433-1577433 GCF_017654505.1 Polyodon spathula | reverse complement strand
ACAGCATGGGGAAGCTACAACCTCAATAACCCCTTGCTAGGGTATGCAGTGGTGAAAGCATGTCAAAGCTTGGTAAAAAACAATGGTGAAGCCCAGTCTCAGCACTGGAAAAGTCCCTGGGAAATGTCAGTGAAAACTATTATACAAGTTTCAACACACTCAGGAGCTGGGTACGTTTACAATCAAAACTGCATGGGTCGATGCAATCTGCCAGAAGCAAACCTGAACCCACTGAAGCAATATAGGGCTACACAGAAATGAAGGCACCATGCTTGTTAGTGTTCAGAAGGTGCACTTCAATAGTTTCTGTGAGAGAACAAGCCAGGAGATATTACAAAGGGGGCCTGATAATGATCAAACCACAGGCCCTGGTTATTAAGAGGAATGAGCAGCAAGGTGGGAAAGGGGAATGAAACCCGTTACACACTCCAGTCACCCCTCACCTTAGGGAGGCAGGTACAAAGGCAAACCAAGGAGACAATGAAAGTTGCTTCCCCCTCCCAGCTATCTGGCTGCAGACAGAATGAGCTTTCACCGGTCAGCAGGCCTCTGCTACAAAACGAAAAGAGCTAATTGTCACTTAAATCAAAAAGGCTTGGCAGGGGTCATCCACACCAAAATAGTCGAACTCCCTTACAAATAAATATTGCTGTATTGTGGACTCGCAGTGTATTCCAGATGTACTACATTTTATTCGGGATACTGCTGCAGGCTCAGTGGTGCTGCTTTGAAGTAGGTTGGTGGTATTGTGGCCAGCACTGTATATACACCCTCGCCACCTGCTGGAGACCAAATACATTACAGCTCAGTGCAAACCCTTTGTCCAAGGTGTAGTTTTCTTATAATACAATAGGGCAGCCCCAGTGTCCAGTGCAGGAGTGTCTGTGTTATTCACCAGTCCCACGGTTTCAGTAAAGCAGGGTGGCATGAAGGGACTTTGTAGTGTCAACAACATACAGGGAACCCAAATAAGTACGGGCCAACATGGAACAGTACTTTTATAAACTGGTGTGCTTTTGTAGACGTGTCAAAGTGAAGGAAATTCATTACTGCATAATGACACGGGGAGCGGGGAGAAAAAATACTACTGAGGTAAATCAGGGACTTTGTCTTAAAAAAAAAAAAAAAACAGAGGTTTCCAATCCAAACAGTCAACTGTACTGGTAAAAGTGGGTCATTTGAAAATGTGCTCTGGTAATTTGCAGTGGCAGCCCATCAACTGCAGTGCCACTTACTCACCCGGCCATATGCAACCAGCAGCTAAATATCGGTCCTGATAACTAATTCAATGGGATGTGTGGTTACAGTTACGATCCTCATAAACTTGCTTTATTGAACATGCCATTAAGGTTCGGCTCTTCTTCTTCTTTTTTGCTTGCGATGCTTCATCAGTTCCCGAATGAGCTGATCACCGGATCACATCAGTAATTTGTATTACTGCTGTAATATAATCCCAGTAAATATGTTTATGCTAAAACGTTCCAGCTACGCGGATTCGTTATTGCGGATGCTATTGCAGATCTGTATTCCGGTCACGGGCAGCAGTGAGATTTGGAAGGGAGATCATGTCCGTTAAACCCAGCATTCATTCAGAAGAATTCTTTCAAACGCAGAATGCCTGATAACTACAGTAGCTATTGAAGATGGTGCTGCAGACTTGGCATAATTGCAGAGGAAAATGAATACATCATAATCGTTTAAAGACAATCTGCACAGTCTTATTTTAATACATAATACATTTGCAAATAAAAAAAAAGGATAATAATGATAATGTCTACAGTTGTTTTAAACTATTTGGCATGCAATATATAGCACATACTTTTTGTGTAAATTGGTTTTGCATTTGTTTTATAAACACTATCGCTAGGCTGCTTGTAGGTGATAACAGGTTTCTCTGGAGAACAGAATTTCCATCCTGGATATAGCATCATCTTAATAAGGGCATAGATCGTAATTCAACACAGCCATAGACTTTTGTGAAACCATGGCGGCATTCTAGTTCCTCCAAGCTATCTGCACTGAGGGCTTTCACCTGCAAATGCAAGATCAACTTGGTTTGATTAGTACCTCTTAGGTAGGTTTTGTATTCCTGTATATTGTTTATTGACCATTTAATTCAGTTAAACTATCTGCTGTAGCTCAGAAGATGAGAAATCCAACAGGCAAAAAAAATACCCCAAAAAACAAGCGTGTTGGAAAAAAACCCCACAAGCTTCAGCAGCAGCAAGAGAAGCAGCAGCAGCAGGCTTTGTTCCAAAGTTGCTTGCTTTTATTAATTATCCAATTCTCGTTATTTAGCTGAATAAAAACACTGAGGAGGATGCTTCTTGTCAGACAGAGTTTGTTTTTGTTTTTTTTCGATTTCTTTTTTTTTTTTTCCAGCTTCAAAAGCATTTAGCTTGGCACCCTCGCTGCTGAGCCTCAGATTCTAATCAAGATTCTGAGCTGTGCCAGACGAACAAGAAATCTTAAATAGGTCCTGAGTTTAGAATTCATTAAAGAGCTCATCTACGCTCTGGGTACAGAGTGCTCTAGCTTTAGTTTTCTATCTATCTATCTATCTATCTATCTATCTATCTATCTATCTATCTATCTATCTATCTATCTATATATATATATATATATATATATATATATATATATATATATATATATATATATATATATATATATATATATATATATATATTTCTGTGCTGTCCAGCACTAAATCAAATAGTGCAAATTATAGAAAAAAGGGATGGGGGTATTGCTTTTTATTTAGTGCCTTACCTGCTTCTTTTCAATTATTGCCTTGTGAAGCGTGGTGCACTGCTGGAACCTCTCTAGGATTTAACCACTGCAGTGCTGCTGCCTCGGTCCTCACTGAGATTGAAGGGGGAGTTGAGACCAGGTCCTCACTGAGACTGAAGTGAACCACATGAAAGGCAAGTTAATCTGCCCATTGCACCACCGGGGCCTTCGAAAACTTGAATAAGGGATGGGTTCCATCAACAAACACTGAGAGGCACATTTTGAGAGCGACCTGGCTGAACTGCAAAAATGGGTTATTGAAAGAAGCCTACTTTGACTCCTGTTCAGTGAAAAACTTGTAAGCTTGCCAGACTCAAAGCTGTGATTAAAAACAAGGGTGGTGACATCAGCTATTTAATTAACTGCATTAGTGTGTAAATATGCAAATGGATTAATAAATGCAAAATGATTCAATATTGTGACAAGGGAATTTCTCCGTGGCTCAGGTGGTATTCTGTAATTGTGATATGGTGTAGAAGCTGACATATAGAGGTACATGTGGCATTTTATAAATAAGGTTAAAAAAGATGTAAACACTTGTGTATGTAGCTCACACGTTTGTGTAAATTGTAAATGTCGCTCAAATGACTGATTAACTGCAAATTACATCCTTGACATATATACTGGGATATTTACTGCATACCTGCATCTACCTGTCGCAAAGGCAGATTCAGTCAAGATGGGCAAGACAGGCGATCTTCAACCGTGGTGAATCTAGACTCTATTGTGGAGAACAGGATTGCTGAAGTAATTAAAGGCAGTAATCAATTTGGAATAGTCACTCATCAACAACTTTAACACTATGCCAACTTGGCAGGTCTACACTGTGGCATCCTGGCTTCCCCTGGTAGCCCTGCCCTGCAGTGTAACAGCACTGTTTGTAGCAGTGTACTGTTTAGATTGGCCAGGCCTCTGTGCCAGTTGTTTTACTGCTCACTGTGTTTAGCTGCTCCTTGCTGCGTGCAGAGCTTTCAGGTTGATGCTTTTATTGGAATGTTGCTTTTTCAACATTTGCTGACTTGGGAAGAATCGCAATTACTGCTTTCCGCCTCTCCACTTGGCAAAAACAGTGCACAAGCTCTGCTCTCGACCCCATCTAGACTAACAATGACTCTTGTGTGTGTGTGTATATATATATATATATATATATATATATATATATATATATATATATATATATATATATATATGCCTGTTGATTGGAGCTGTGGGAATTTGCAGACAGCGTGGCCTAGTGGTTAGAGCTAAGAGACTGGAAAGCAGTGTGGCTTAATGGTTGGAGTTGAGGGACTAGGAGATAATGTGGCCTAGAGGTTATATCTGAAGGGCTGGGAGGTAGTGGTTTCAGCATTTTAATTTCATTTTTTATGTATGAATTTTCTACGACCATATTTAAAAAAGGTCCATATTTGTGAGCTTACAAGCAGTGTATGATTGCCATACACAATATTTGCTCACCATTGACCACCACCTGTTACCATTTACAACACAAAGAAAACAATATGAATTAATTAATCAAAGTACTTTTAACCTCAGAACAAATCACGTCAACATCAAGCATATTTATGCGCTTCCAATACCAGAACAAATCATCTTTCCATAAACAACACATCCAATGATGACCAAGGAAAGGATTTATATCTTACCTCAATCCATTACGTCCCTGCTGTGCACCAGAGTCCGCCTTCTCCTCCCCAGCCTCCTCCTGCTTTTTGGCTTCGTCTAACGGGGGAGGGCAGCTATCCTGCACCCCCTGCCCATGGCTTCTCTCCGGTCAGCCTCTCCACTCATCTGCAAGCTAATTTATGGGCAGAAGTGCCTCAAAAGGCAGGTCAAAGGCTAGAGAATGTGGTATAATATATGTATAATGTAGCAATGTCGTTTATCATTTAATAAGTAATCTTAGGCATGAGTTTCCTGGCTGATCAGGTTTAGGTGTGTCACACTGGACAAGGCTGTAGGACCCGAGTGACAGTTAGGGGCTGGATAGTTACCTGGAGGTGGAACCTTGTCATAAAAAGATCCTCCCTGGCAGCCCTGTCTCTTCTTCAGATAAAAGCAGGAATTATACTCCTCAACGTATTATCCTACTCCGAGGAGACAGGGAAAGAGATTCCCACTGCGAGGCGTTGCTTTCTGCACGAGAGGGGAAGGGTCAAGGAGCAAAGTTCAAGGTCCCAGGTGACGCGGAAAGCAGAGTTTTGAGGGTTGACGTTTGTAACATTTTACAATTTAACCACCTCAAATGATAGTTGAAGGTGGATTATGGCACATTATTATTAAAGACATTGATTTTCAATTTAAATGTAAATCAGTCCCTTTTTTTTCAATTATTATAATGCTACAGAATTTCCCGGCAGATGTAATGGGCCACAAACTTTGAGATTCTCTCAAAATTAAGAAGCGCCTACGAGACAGGAGAAAAACAGAAAGATTTACACTGTCTGCCTGCAACTGTACGCCTGTTTGAAGGTTCATATAAATGACATCATCTAGTATTAGAGTCCATTCATTCATTATTCTGCTGTATAGGTGAAAAAGACTTACCTTTTGTCCTGATGTTTTTATCAACTTCCACTTTTTGTGTCCAGATTCTTACCATATATATTTAGAGAAGTGGTAGATAATCAAAATAAAGTGCAGTTTGGAAAGAAACACATACTATAGGAAGTGTGTGCTTCAATAAGGCAAATGGAGGTCAAATGTATGCCAGAAAAACGTAAAAAGACCAGAATGAAATGCATCCATTGTTTTTAATTTAAAATTTAATTTTCCTGGTGTATATCCAGTTACGAGCAGATCCAAATCCCTTCAAACAGAGCTCAAGAAAGCAACCTTATTCTTACTGTTATGCTTGCTGTGCGTAATGTGGTTTGCAAAAATAATCATGATGCTAACAACAGCCTCTATTGAGAGAATAAGAAAACAGCAGGGGTGTTTTTTATTTAAAAAAAAAAAAAAAACTAGAATCTGGCAATGAGAATGAATTTCTAATCCATGCAAGACCAAAATGGAATTGGAGGGCAAGGAGGCTTTTTTATACCTTGGAATCCGTTTTCTTTTTCAATAATGTCGAGATTACTTTGGGTTGGGTGTTTCTGGGTTGTCTGTCAGCCGAGTGATCCCATATCCCTTCTCTCTCTCGCGCTCTCTCGTAAATTGGATGGGGTTTCAAGATGTTTTAATGACCCCACAGCTCTGCAATCTGATTATTAGCATTGGGTAGGGCAGGAGGCTAATTGAAGTGTCACTCAGCACAGAATTGTGCTTCTCTTTTTTTCTGTTATGTGGAAAATCATCTGTTTAAAAAAGAAGATTCAAGGGTTCCACCACTCCAACTGCTTCGCTGAGCACTGTTTCTGCAAAGTGAAATGTCACTCGATGTGAGAACATTGAATGCTAGAGCCGCTTTACATTTAATTTGAAAGTTAAGTTACGCTGTGCAAATCTTCCTAGTCCTGCATTGTCACATGCTTTGAATGGAACAAGGGCATCTGTTCAGTCTGGCAATTAGGATTCTACAGACAAACTGAAAGTCAGGTAAAGGTACATTTGGGAATAATGACAATACAGTAACTCAATATTGAAACCCAGCGCTGCTCAGAATAACAGCAAGCACCATGCTATAGTGATGTATGTGTTTGTCTTTTCAGAAACAGTGGTTGTTCATTAGTAAGACTGGTTAAAAAATGATCTTAGGACAAAATGCGAAAGTGAAAATAAATAAACTAAATACGATATTAAACACGGAAGAAGTGAAATGTTACAAAAACGTATACGATAAACACCATGACTGGAATAATACTGGGAGCCGCGTGGTGTTGCATTTGCTCACACAGCACAGGACAAGCAAGAAGAGATCCTGACTGAGACCTTAGCATCGGTTGCATGCGTGGGACAGGGTCACTGGAGCCCTCAGTGGCAGACAAACACATAACCCCTGAGCTCCTTGCTCGTTGCATTCGTTGTCATACTGCCTGCTCAGAACAGAGAGAGGTGTCTCTTTCTGCAGGCTGTCAGCTGTTTCCAAAAGGGGGGGCAGAACTTCTATTTCAGGGCAGGTTTGCACTTTTAGCCATTAATCAACCTCTTCTCTGTCAAGCGCTGCACTGGGGGATAACAGAGACTGACCCATATAAAGCTTTCATTGATTCAGAGAGTCCAGTAATCCCAGAGGGTTAGAGCTGGCTAGAAGTAAATGATACATTTGCAAACCAAAGATGCTTACATGTAGGCCATCTTCAGAAAGAAAAAAGCTAACATTCTGCAGTGCGACTCCCTCGCTTTGCACATGGCTGATGATGCACGGGCATTTCAAAGCCGGGCTGTCTTCACGCTGGGGCACCACGTCTAGTCTGGGATGGCAGGCTGAGCAATCTAGGTTACCTGTTCAACAGGTATTCTGCAGAGCTTATGAAACAAACCGTGCCATCTAGCTTCTGCATGCACACAGCTGTGGCTGTGCGACTGCAGTGTAGCAATTCATGTTTCTTCCTTGATTGGCTGCTGCCCTTATAATACCAAGGCACGTTTTATAAGTGTCTCTTATTTTATAAGAGATGTCATCTAGTGCAGTTTGGGCTGTCTCCTCAACTTCTCAAGCAGTGTGAAATGATAAAATAAGTGAAACCCTACACACAATGTGTGTGTGTGTGTGTGTGTGTGTGTGTGTGTGTGTGTGTGTGTGTGTGTGTGTGTGTGTGTGTGTGTGTATGTATGTATATATAAATAATCAAACGTCAAGCTCTCACCAAATGTCAGCTATCAAGCTTGTATCTTTATTATTAAAAACGTCTTTATGATAGAAACTGCAAAATAGCAGAACTCATGCTCATGCAGACGTGTGGCAGCCAGTGGCCTTGGTCAGTGCAGCACAAACACTGAGAACACACCTTGAAAATTGAGCGATGCACACAGACAGAGGCCATTCAACTAATTGTGTGGCTCGTTAAGGTTATTTTGCGCACCTGAATTAATTTACTTATGCAATCATGACTTTGCCATTTTTATTTCATATTAATTATCTATTTGCTTCTTTCTTTGTGTTTTTGCTTTGAATGCGTGAAGTAGGTTGTGTATTGAACACATATTAATTCCTATTTCAAAGTGTCAAGATTGCAAGCTTTAAAGCAACAAAACATGAAAAAATGAGAGAGGGGCAGAATACTTTTGCAAGGTACTATGTATGTGTGTATATATGTATGTATATGTGTGTGTGTGTGTGTGTGTGTGTGTGTGTGTGTGTATTGATCAAAATGAGCAGGGGGGCAGAAGGCTGTCAGAGAAGTAGTGACACAAAATGGCAAGTAATGGTCACAGCTAGCTAACTGTAGTCAAGAAAGAACACATTTCAGGATAATAGCAGATAATACACTAACTATTATTAAACATGATAAAAATCATCCCTTTAATGCCCTCTAGCAGGAATGTTCTAATTGTTTCCCAAGATAGCTGTCATAGCCCTGTCTCTGCCTGAATGCCACTCAACAGCACAGCATTGCCAGATGAGTTTCTGGGGAATGGTAAAGCCAGAGGAATCTGTCTCCTCTCCAGCAGATGCTGTTGTTTGCAGACACACACACACATACACACACACACACACACACACACACACACACACACACACACACACACACACACACACACACACACACACACACACACACTATGCCCAGTATTTGAAAGATATTGTTGTCTCAAAGATGTTTTCCTTTATATAATTTGTATTATTTGTATGTATTTATTTATTTGCTCTTGTATTTCTTTGTTACATTTGAGGATAGTCAGCATTAGCAGAGCGAGAGATGCGAAACATTATGGTGTTTTTGTGTTGGTAGGGATGGGATTAATTCCTGTACCTGCCAAAAACATGTGAGAATGTGGCTGCTCCTTAATTGAATAATTAGTGATAACTGGGAGCAGCCACTTCCTAAAAGGAGAGCTCAGGGCTCCCTTAGAAGAGACTATCGAGGCGCTGGAACCAGAGAGGAAAGCGACAGGGTTTGTGAGCCATGTCTAAACCCTACCTGTTAGGTTTTTTTTGACCAGTAAATAGCTTTCCAGTACAGTTTAGACCTGCAATAGATTAGTTAGCACTCCTGGAAGGAATTTTTGGTTTTGTATATTTTTGTTGTGGAGTTTAAAATAAACATACCGGCCTGCCCTGCTGGAAACCTACCTGTGCTTGTTTGGAGTCCTTTTATACGAAAGACAAGTGAAGACGGTCCTGCATGTGTCAAGCTCACCCTAGGTTTGTCACAATAACTTTTTGAGAGTCTCAGACAGATTTTTATATTAAAGCAGATTCAAGTCTTACTGCTGTCCTTCCCAGCCCGCTGCCTCCTTATTTAATTGTATTCCAGTAGAACGCTATATCTGGGTTTATGAGCTTATTAAAATCAAAGACATTGGGGTTGATTACTACTCCCCTATGGGGGCTGTTACAGAGGAAGGAAGCAAGATTGTCCTTCTGTGAATGGCAAATGGAGGAGGCACACACAGAATGCAAACTCCACAGATTTTACACAGGCGCACGGAAAATATAGCGCGTGCAGTTTCCTTTCTTCTGTTTTAACATGCTTTTTTTTTTAGGTTACTTGATACCATAGGCCATGTTTTCAAATCTTCAACTCCAGTCTTTACCTAGAACAAAACGACTAGGTTATAGAATTGCAGTCCAAACTTTGTGCCCCAATGGAAATTTATAAGTGCTAGAAATTTTTTTTCAAAAACAAATAATTAAAGGAAAAATCTTTTGTAGCAAAAGTTTTGCTTTTGTGGATGAGGAAAAAAAGTAGATGCCTACAATTATTTATTTCGGCATTTTTTCTTTTTAATTTAAAAAATGCTAATTCAAAAGATCATACCCTGACCAGGAAAATGAAATCAATAGCTAGATGAGGCACCTTTAGCAATAATAACCTCTTTTAAATGATTAGGATTTGTCAATTAGTTTTTGGCATGAGTTTTAGTGATTTATGACCATTCTTCAAAGCAAAATTGTTCCAGTTCATTTAAATTCCGAGGACTTCTCTTGTGCAAAGCCTTCTTCAACTCGTACCAAAGATTCTCAATCGGATTTAGATTGGGACTTTGACTTTATTCTTCTTTAACTATTCTGAAGTAGATTTTGATGTATGCTTTGGATCGTTGTTGTGTTGGAACGTCCAGTTGTGCTTTAAACCATGTTTTGTAGCGGAGGGTTTCAGATGATTGGCTAATATCTTTTGGTATGCTGTGGAATCTATTTTACCATGTATTGGAACTAAATTTCCTGTGCCATTAGAGAAAAAAACAGCCCCATAGAAGGATATTACCGCCTCCATGTTTGGCAGTAGGTGTGGTGTTCTTTTCTTCGTATGCTTCGCCAGACTTTCTCCAAACATAATGACTATCAGCGTGACCAAATAGCTCTTTTAGTTTCATCACTCCACAAAACCTTTGACGGGAACTCACATCCATCATTCAAATGCCGTTTTGCAAACTTTAAGCGATTGTCCTTGTGATGTTTTCCTTGGCCTACAACCATTGAGACCTTCACCATGTAATACTCAACCTGTGGCTGAAATGGAAACTCTAGTCCCACTTGTAGCCAATTCACTTTGAATATCTTTGGCAGTCAATCTGGGATTGTTATCATCCTTCCTCACAATTCTTCTACTTGTTCTTGGTGAAAGAACGTTCTTTCTTTCAGACCGAGGGAGCATTGTGCCCACGAGTCTTGTACTTCTTGATAATAAAAACAATAGTTGAAATTTGGATACTCAGATGCTTGGAATTCTTATTGTATCCTTTGCCAGCTTTATGACAATAAATCATTTTCTGCCTAAGTTCTTCAGATAGCTCTTTACTTTTTCCCATATTGTTTTATTGGTAATGACAGCAATCCTTCTATGCCTTTTACACTCTCTAAGAATGTTCACCTACAATCCAGCATGTTCTAGACTTTTCTAGAATTAGGTTTTGCATTATCTTATTGACATTTCTAGCACCTTGTAGACAATACTATCATAGCATCAAAGGGTGTGAATACTTTTGAATGAGTGTTTTTGGAGTTTTGCTGAAATAAATATTTGCAGACATCTATTTCTTGCAACTTTTATTCCTCATCTACAAAAGCAAAACTCTTGCTACAAAATATTTTTGTCCTAAAATTCTAACATTTCTAGAAATTGCACTTTTCAATTGGGGTATGTAAACTTTGGACTACAACTGTATATATACACAATACAACTCTATGCACCTTTTAAAGAACACAGTTATGTTTCCATTTCAGGTATTTATTTTATGCAGTATAAAAATGTCAAGATATTAATCGCCAAGTGGTGGAACAGTTTGACCTGCTTTTTAATATTTATATTTACAGACATTTTGGGAGTTTTTTTTTTTTTTTTTTTTTTTTTTTTTTGTAGTCAATCTGGTGGGTGTTTGCAATTTTTCTCCAATATTTGTTTTTGCACTTTGCCCTGGGTTTGCATTTTGATTTGTATGTATTGATGTGTTTTCTTGACCCTATACTGTATGTCTATACACAGCTATTACTTTCTTGCACAGAGTTGATTGTTTGCTTCTCTTAATACAGAGGGTGGGTTAGGGGAGGGGGAGTATTGATTGGGTTCTCATAGCTCTGTATCAGCAGAGGACATTTCTATTCCTGCATTCATTACTGGCACATTGCAATCATTTAATGCATACTTTTTTTTTTCCTGGCAACAGAATTCACAACCAAAATAACTAGTTATTTGATGACATCTACCTGCCACTCACTTTCACCGGGATTCCTGTAGTAGCATAATAATCTTTATATAGCACTTTATAAGATACAAGTGTGTACTACGCATCAGCTGCAGAGTCACTTACAAGAACGTCTCACCCCAAAGACAGAGCACAAAGAGGTTAAGTGACTCGGTCAGGGTCACACAGTGAGTCAGTGGCTGAGCTGGGATTTGAACCAGGGATCTCCTTGTGACAAGGCCGGTTTCTTTAACCACTGGACCACACAGACTCCTTGTGATGATTTGATTCAGATCAAATGAAGTCAAGTCACAAAGGCTCCCTTTCATAGCGCAGCACAGCCTGCTGCTGAAGAACACTGAATAAATCCACAGAAGTTAAGCTCAGAGCAGCAGCGGGACTAAAACGCACTTGTCAATAGATATAACTTGTGGAAGCAGAGGACGAATGTTATGGGAAGCGACCCTCTGCCTTGCCAGTATATACTGTAGACCTTGAGTCTGTCTCGGATTGTATTCTCTCTAATGCCCTGACACAGCCTAATTTCACTATAGCAAGGCTATTACACTGTAGTTGCCTTAAGATTTTTAAAATACTCCAGCATGGACTTTTTCAAACACTAACATGACCTTCAAAGTAAAACACAGTGGAACTGAAAGCATCATTTTAAGGATGTTGACGTCAATGGCTTGTTTATCTGTTGTATTTTAAACCCATGGTATTTGCACCTACAGATTTCACTGTTCTGTTTGCATCAGAGATCACTGTGCTGCAAAAAGTAGGCAGGAAGATTAAAAGCTGGTGCTGCCGTCCCACTTTCTGTCTACACGAAAGCACATGGAACTAAAGACTGCGTGAAAAGATGAGTCTATTAAATAGTGCCACTGCAGTGCTGGATTCACAATCCACAAGCATGCTAGGAACTGCCTGTGAACTCTTTAAACAGCCCAAGAGAAAGGTTCTTCACATTGATGCTGCTAGGAAGCCCTTTACACCATTCTGTGTCTGCAGCCAGTTTTAGTTCATTTTTTAATTTTTTCAATTTTTTTTTTTTTTTGTTATAGAAAACAGACTCTATATAAAAAAAGGTCTGACAGTATGAAAATCGATCATTACAAATGTTCCTTAAAACTGAACGGTGCAATTGATTTCTGGAGAAAAATGTTGTTTTTGAAAGAGGCGGTATCTGCTTTTTTTTTTTTTTTTTTTTTACTTTGGCCTCCAGCGGCAACAGCTTATTTAATAGATTTATGAGTTGCATTTTGATTCTTGTTACTGTCGAGGGTTAAACGTCCCAAAAACAGTCATACAAATTAGTAGCATACAAGACCTAATTAACTATCACACACCCCACGATCTTTATATCTCAGACTCAGTATTCATATATTATTATTATAATATTAATTATTATAATATTATATATATATATATATATATATATATATATATATATATATCTAGAGAGAGAGAGAGAGAGAGAGAGAGAGAGAGAGAGAGAGAGAGAGAGAGAGAAACAGAGAGAGCTATGGCAAAACATTTTAGGATTTGAATTTTAGGATTGAGACACATTGGAAAAAAAAAAAAAAAAAAAAAAAAAGCCATAATAGTAGTACAGTATTTCATGCTGGGTTTTGAAACATTTGCTTGTATTTTCTAAACTACAAAATGGTATGTAATTTAATATATATTACTGAAACACCAATTAAGGCTTAGGTAGGTGTTATTGCCAGGGGAAAGTGTTGAACCCCTTAGTGGAGCTGACTGCTTGCCCTTCCATGGTAGCCTAGTTCTCAGAGATTAGGTCTGGCTCCTTCAGTGTCTCGTTGATGCACAGTCACTCAGACAGACAGACAGGGAGTTGAAGGAGGGAGGAGCAACCCTTTGGAGCTTCAGAGTGCTCTGTACTGTACTGTATTGAACTGCACTGTGTGTCTTTCTGCGTGTGTGTGTGTGTGTGTGTGTGTGTGTGTGTGTGTGTGTGTGTGTGTGTGTGTCTGAAACGGATGCTCCTAGATTGAGAATGGAGTGCCAGTGAGAGAGAGAGAGAGAGAGAGAGAGAGAGAGAGAGAGAGAGAGAGAGAGAGAGAGAGAGAGAGAGAGAGAGAGCCAGCGGGAGAGAAACAGAACACTCACATCAACAGGAGAGCAAAGCAGAGCAAAGCTGGCAAGCTGGCACAGAGTCCGAGAGGGACTAAAACAACAAACAAACAGGAACTCAATCATAAGCATCAGAAGCAAAAAAAAAAAAAAAAAAACTCGACAAGGGAGCCTCGCTGAAGTGTACCGTACTGTACTGTACGAAGTTCATTTACATTCCTACTTACCATTGTACATGCACAACTACTTTGACTTCTCTCTAGCAATGAGAACCGGCGAAGCTTGCATCCTTATTTATTTCTGGCTTGCAGGACAAGGTAAGAAACAGGTTTTGTTTTCAGATACTGCATTTCTATTGTACATGCATGCATATGCATGGTTATTAATAGGCTGGCCCCAAACTGTGCGAATGCATCTCTTCCTCAGCTGCCGGTCAGGACAGGCAGCGTTTCCTTGCTGCAAATCGGGATGCCTGTAAAACTGGGAAAAATGACTTATGAACAAGTTGTTGCTATGTGGATGCTAGACTGGTTTATTGCTTCTGCTGGTAGCCTTGCTCTTAGACTTTCAGAGTGCCTTTATTGAGTTGATTTCCTCTTTCAAATGCTGCAGGTTTTATTTTTTTGGCAACACAGTAATATAAAGATTTGTTAGAAAGCCTTTTACAGCCAATTACTGTACTGAGTAGATGGTGAATGCATGATCATCTTTCTGGGGCACGGAAGTGTGAAACTTCACTGGTTTTATTAATTGGAGGTGTAGCAGGTATTTTGTCAGGAAATTGGGGCATGCCATTCAGTGTCTTTATATTCTTCAAGAAGTGAAATCACATACAAAGAGAATACCCAGATTTGTGTTGTATTTTAAACAGTCAAATTTTCCAAAATGTAAAGATCTGCTGTAAAGGCAGTAATATTGGTAATCGTCCACTAGGTGGTGTTACTGAGTAGAAATCCTCAAAGATAAACAGTAACACCTTGAAGTGTGCCTGATTTATTTTCTGTGTAAATAAGTTGGGCCTGAACCCATGCAATCTCCTAGGTGAGCCACAAACAATGCCAGGTGTCCGTGATTTTAAGCAAGAATGTCTCTCTTTCAGAGTTCATGGCTGGAACTTGACTTTGTTCATACGTGTGTGTGTGTGTGTGTGTGTGTGTGTGTGTGCGTGTGTGTCTGTGTGTGTGTGTGTGTGTGTGTGTGTGTGTGTGTGTGTGTGTGTGTGTGTGTGTGTGTGTGTGTGTGTGTGTGTGTGTGTGTGTGTGTGTGTGTGTGTGTGTGTGTGTGTGTGTGTGTGTGTGTGTGTGTGTGTGTGTGTGTGTGTGTGTGTGTGTGTGTGTGTGTGTTATAGTTATTTTGTGAAATGAGGTGCCTGGCTTTCAACACAGTCACATGAAAACCCCTTCCTTAGATCTGAGGAGAAACAATATGTATATACACTACATCTTTACAATACATATCAGAAGACACTGTGCTCTAATCTGAATCTGACTAATGAAGTTTTAAAATTGCTCTCTGTGGGTTTAAGATGACTAGAACAATTCACAAAAGGCTGGCAGTTTCATTATATCTTTTTATGGGTTTGTAGAAGGGGGGGGGGCATTCTGAATCTTTTCCATTTTGTTAAGCTTCAAGAGGGGAAAATGGTAAAGATCCCCCACAGACCACTATAGGTCACATTTGACAGGTGCCCCGCTCCTTATATTCTGCAATACGGCAGCTGTAGATTAGGTGACCTACAGCCTCTCTTTCCAGCTATGGTACAGGCATGGTGTATACAAGAAATGCTTAATGCAAATAATTATCAGGTACTAGAAAAAGAAGAAAACAAGAGGAAAAACAAAATTATGCCATCCAATGTCTGTCTGTCTCTCTGTCTGTCTGTTTGTCCATTGCTGCATATCAATGATTTTAATGTAGATGTCAGTACAGTGTCTGTCTGTCTGTCTGTCTGTCCATTGCTGCATGTCAATGATTTTAACAGTTGACGTTGACAGATGTACAGCACAGTATGTGAACAGGAGAATTTCCCAATACAATAAATCTAATGCATTAGTAATAGATTGTGGTGTGTGTTGTGAGTGTTGAGAGTCTAATGCACTATCATAATGTGCTTGCTGTGTAATCGCTGATTCCCGTATACTACAGTTCTGCTCTAACAAAATAGCAGGTTTGTGTTCCATCTAGGATGCAGTTTTCTTTAAAATAAACATCTATTCAATTACTGTATGGGCACGGAGGAAAACAATAAGACATTCCATTATAGCATTTACTTTCTCGAAATTCAAATATTTAATAACCTGGCTATGACACAGGCATAGAGTATTATGCTATACCGATAGATAGATAGATAGATAGATAGATAGATAGATAGATAGATAGATAGATAGATAGATAGATAGATAGATAGATGAGTTCTTAGAAGGTGAAAACGTATACACATAGTATAATACTCTCACAGTACTGGACTTTGGGACGGGAGCTGTTCTTGGTGCTGAATCAATGCATGCAAGACTGGGATAATTGTCATTTTAACAAAGTCAAGGCAAGATGCACATTATGAGGTCATCATTGCAGTCTGATACGCTCGTCCTATCTCTTCCAACGAGTTTGCTTCTTCTTTTCTTCGTTTGACACTGTTAACGCTTCCCTGACTCCCCGCTGTTATTGTGCTGTGTTCGATTGTGAAAAGTTTGTATATTGCATAATCTCCACATCACCTAAACAGGAGCGCCTTTATAAAATTACAATACACTGGCTATACCAACATACGCTACGGCGCACCAGATCAACTGCGATAGAACTGCCACACGGTTAAGATGCAGTCGGCTCCGATATTACTGTTGGTATGAAGCATGCCAATAGGAATTCGCACATGCAGCACAGAGCATTCGCCATTCTGATTCCCTGCACTCTCTAGAATACGTCTGTCACCCCTAACGAACACGCACTCTCCAAATATGAAATTGTCTCGATAATGTGAACTTCTCTCTCTCTCTCTCTCTCTCTCTCTCTCTCTCTCTCTCTCTCTCTCACTCTCTCAAAAAAAAAGTAAAGAAAAGAAAACGGGACAGCGTCTCAGAAAGCTGTCCGGCAGCAAAGTTACTTTACATCTTGAAATTCTTTGTAGGTCACAACCAGAGGCCCAGCTGTACTGCATTATGTTAATTAAGCACCGTTTATTTATTCTGAGATTATATCTTTCTGCATAGTGGGAGGGTTTGATGGTGTTGCTATTGTTAGTGGAATATCAGGGCTGGGTTCAGCTTGTCGCGGATATCTTTGTTGTCTCAAAGTGTCTCGTTGTTAAATGGGATGATTTCATAGTGCATATGCCGTCATGGATACGGAATCTTTCATGTCGTGCTTTATTATTATTATTATTATTATTATTATTATTATTATTATTATTATTATTAATAATAATAATAATAATAATAATAATATTATTATTATTATTATTATTATTATTATTATTATTATTATTATTATTATTAATTAATAATAATAATAATAATAATAATAATAATAATAATAATAATAATAATAATAATAATAATAATATTGTAATAATATATGATTGTAATACTTTTGCTCTTTGCCTCAGAACTGCTGGCCTAAGAGTTCCACACTAGGGGCACTGCTCTCTCTCTCTCTCTCTCTCTCTCTCTCTCTCTCTCTCTCTCTCTCTCTCTCTCTCTCTCTCTCTCTCGTCTTCCTAGCACACAGGCCTCCTATTAGCAGCAGACACCCGGATCCTAAATCTCTGATCTCCAGCTAGAAGGATTTCAGCACAGGACTCAGTCGCTAGCTCTGTGTGACCATGTTAAATACTGATCCTGTTCTTTACCAATTCTACAGCTTGAAACCATTTAGCTTGAAAGGAATTAGTAAGCCTCCAATTGCACAGCAGCTTGATATGTTCCTGCTTTTACTGCAAGCTTAAGCAGTCACAGCCTAACACCTAACAATACTCATCTTGCATTTAAATTGATTGTGGAATCTCCCCATGGCATAATGTGGACTGACGTTAATAAGGTCTGCACAGATGGCTAAACTAGTTCAACTCTGTCCCCATATAAACCTCTACACACTTAAAGTCTGCTCTTGCTTTACAATAAAACTGCCTGCATTTGATATTAATAATAATGTAGTTGCCAGCGAGGGGTTTTTCACTGGGATTTGTGAGTCAATCTGAAGAGTGCCTTCAAGCATCAGCATGCCCACATGTGCCCCACTGTGTTTCCAGCGTGCTGTAGTGATAAGGCCTGCCTTGTTTAATTTAATAAAATGAAAACATGATGCTAAGAACCCACCTCCAGGAATTACCCCAGTTTCATGGTTACAGTACCTTTTACCGTGAAATATGATTCATTTGCATACTGCATGTCCCTTAAATGAGGATATTAAGCTGAAAAGTCCGCTGAAGAAGGCACTAGCCACAGGGATCCCGTGTGGTGCATTCAGTAGAGGCACTCCACCCAGAGAGCAGGATGCAACCTGTAGCTTGGAGATTGCCTGTTCAAATACAGGCTATGCCACTGCCGACAGAGGCTGAGAGGAGAGGGTTTAGGTCAGCTGGGGAGTCCTTGGCTCACCATACACTAATTGCTGATTCCAAAGAGAAAGAAGAAGACCCTGTTAAACCAGTTTCTAGGAACTGAAAATCAGGTACTAGGCGCTGGATGGCCTCTTCTTGGTTGCAAAATCTCTTATGTTCTTGTTAGCTTGTTTTAAAGAAGTCTCAATATAGGAAAGTGCAAAATACTGTCCCTTGCTTCTGTAGTTAACATAACAACCTGTTTGCATTGCATGGTGCTTTCCTGTCAGACTGCATTCAGGTTGAAGCACTTTATCCTGTCACAGCACTGCACCTTTGATGGAAGCACTTTCTCCATTCAGTTCCTGTAAGGAATAAAGCATGAATAAAGCATGGGGGGGGGGGCACTATGCCTTGTTTGTTACATTTTACATGACATCTTTTTTGATAACATGCTATTGTGAATCAGATCCCTGCCACGACCCCGTCCCTGTGATCCTCAATAGGATCATTTTATCCAGATTGGAATTCTCTCTTTGAAAGGCCCAATGTGAAATCAAGCAGATGCTGCTCAGTCCAAGAGACACCTGCTAAATGGATAGCACACTTCCTTGTCCTGTTTACACATGTATTTGTAATATACAATTTGAAAATAATAATAATAATAATAATAATAATAATAATAATAATAATAATAATAATAATAATAATACGCTGAATACGCAGGTCGCTATTCATATTTCTCTCCAGGCTGTGCTATTTGTATGCCACTGCAGAGCCCTCATTCAAAATGTTTTTGACACATTACAAGACAGATTAATGGGTTCTAAATTGCTGCCTAATGCCCATAAAAAAAGCAATGTTATTTTCATTTCGATCTGTGAACCCATGGAAACACGGGATATTTGAAAGGAATATTAGACATGCAAACATGGTCTCGGAATGTGCTGCAGAATATGGAATGAAAGCGTGCTTGCTTGAACAACAACAACGCTTATCATATAGAAATCCATTAGGTAGGATTGGACCTTGACACGCAAGAGACACGTTTAGAGTCTGCTTTTAAAAGAATGAAAACACAAGAACAAAGCAAATACAAATAAAAGAAACAATAAACAAAGCCAGTGAAATAAGAATATACATAAGTATTTTATGATCGCTAATGTGCTCTGCTGGGCTGAATATTCTAATATGCAAAACTGTTTGAAATGCATTCAGTGGCAAAACATGAGCATCTTTGCATTTGTTCATGTAACCGAATTTCTAAAGGGCTGTATTGAACAGATGCCATGCAAACTAAACTAATGCATAAATGATAATTAAATAACACACATTTTATATAATGTTTCTATCCATTTATTAAACAATTGATTACGCTGCCGGGTTATTATTTTTAGCTGTTGTGGTTTTGATACAAATTATACTTTTGTTTTCCAGCTAATTCAAAATTAAAGAGTATTTGAATAATCGTTTACATGTTTAAAAAAACAAAACAAAAAAAAAAAAAAAACAGTTTAGCCTAGCACTAACAATTTGAGAGAAAATATCTTCATACTTTTCTGAAAATGTGTATGTGTCCATGCATGATTCAATTAATATCTATTACATACACCTGCATACAATGCCATTGGAGATGACCTTAATGCATTTATATATGCAGAACCTCATCAGTTAATTCACAATTATGAGAAATCCATATGGATTTGCATATGACCAAACGCCATCTCCCTTCAACACTATAATATGTAAGATTAGTGAATCAGGAACTGCCACGTGTTAAAAGAACATGTTTCATTACCAGCTAAATAAGATTCTAAGAATAGTGACAGCTCTTTATAATGTGATTTTGTGCAATGACCCTCTGTGGTGCAGTAATCACTGAGGATTGGGGATGTTATAGTGCTTTTGATGGAAGTTCCCAGGATCTTAAAACAGTACACCTGGACAGATCCACTTTCTACATGAAGCTGTAAGCATTGCTAATAAACCTTGCAGAAACACAGACTGCATCGCTGATGTCTGCAAACCCAGCTCTGTAATATAAATGTTAATCAGCCTTTTAACTTGTGTACAGAGAATCAAGAGGGAACAAAAATACCTCACCTGTGGATAAACACAGTGTTGGACACTTCTTAGCTGAATCACTACGAATGCATCTTTTCTTAGATTTAGGCAATTGATAGCATGCAGTAACACTTCAGCTTTTAGTGTGAGATGCGGGCTGAAACACAGAAGACCTCCCACCGCGTGTCTTGGAAAACTCAAAGCTGCCACTGTCAGTTTCAGAGAGGTTAGGACGGGTTCTAATGAAGTGCAAGGCAGTGTTTGCAGACCGCGGGCACAGTGCCAACTTCACAGGGTCTAATTAGGGGGTTTGTTGCAGGAAACGGAAGAGTATTTGACACACAGCTTAGGGAACATGTCATATGGAGTGGATCACTTTGTAGAGACAGGGAATTCCCACTTGCCCCTAACAAGCACACTGCTCAGCCTGTGGCTCAGTATTTTGAAGTATTTTACTATCCCCCTACTGCCCTCCCCCACAGTACCAAACAACAGCCTGCCTTCACAGTTGGTTACAGACCAAAGCATATACTCTATACAGCCCCACTAACAAGTATTCAGAAGAAGAAACTGGGCAGATTAATAAATGCAATGGTCTGTGTCCTCAAAGAGAAAGATGCTTTTAATATCGTTTCACATTGCCTGTCCTATTTATTGTGTTTTCGATCATTCACAGTTTTTCCCTAAATCTGCCTTTACAGTAACTTGTTGGCAGAATCCAAAGTGCCGGGACTAACAGCCTCCCTCCTTCAATTCCCACCATGTGACAATGTGACTTTTCAACTCCACAAGCCCGCTATGCACTGTATATGAGTAGAGTGGGTCAGACTAGAAGAGTTGAGAATTGACATTGATTTGAATGGAACGAGGAACACAGTTCAGTCCCAGCTCAAAATAAATGTTTAGAAAAGCAGAAAGAGAGCCCATGAAAACGGCTAAATAGAAGCTGTTTGAGACAACAATGACTCAGCCATCCAACCCCCAGCTTCCCAATTTAAATGCACTGCTCAGCCACCTCTTCTTCAAAGTCCCATATTATGATTGAACCACCAGCACAGGTCCATTCTATGCTACACAATAGTGCGTAGGAATTGACAGCCTGTACAGTAATCATAATTGATGGGTATAGGACTTTGAAAATACACAACCCACACTGAGCAGCATGTGATTAACATGATATTGTTAAGCTTGCTAAAATCCACCATGCCTCCTAAACCTTTTTGGTGGGTTTGAATGATTCCGTGTGGGAAACAGGAGGTTATTCGTTTGAATGTCATTTAATTCAATTAAGAATTGGAGTGGACATCTACCTTCTCCGTTCATTGGGAAACAAAATCAGTTTACCCTTGAAAGACCAGGCTTCAAAAACGTTCTTAAAACACAAGACTCTTGGACAGCCCAAAACAATTTAAATAAACTCTCAGTTTCTACATCAACTTTACAGTATTGAACAGTCAAAATAGCAAACAGCACCATATCCAAGGAGAACCAGGATCCAACTGGACACTCATCAATCACTAGGCATAGTAATGAAGAAGAAAGGTCACTAATAGACTCAAAACTCTCTATTCTAATAATTAACAACAAAGTTTTTCCTATTATCTAACAAGCTAGGCTTGTAGTCTTTTTTTTGGAAGAGTCTTCAATAACTTCAACAACTCTACAGTACATATATACAATAATGAAGGGGTTCCCAAACTGGGAAACGCAGTCCCGGTAATGCAATGGAAAAGACAAGATTCAAATGAAAAAAGAAAAATTTTGATGACGTTTATTTACATGTTTTTCTTTTAAATTTGTCATTGCTCCTAAGAAGTGCTAATAGTGGACGGCAGTGCCTAATGCAGCTGCGCAACAGGTGGACCTCGGGTAAGAAAGTTTGGGAGCCCCTGTTATAAGGTACAAGGTGCACTTGACATTGGTTAAAAATGGACTTAAAGAGGGTGGCATGGATAGTGATACCGGAGAGAGTGGGAGAGGAAGTGGGAGAGAAATCAACTTGATATGAAAGAACAGAGTGCCTTAAAATGAGAGTTTCCAGATTCCTCATCTGAGCAATAATGTGCAGAGACCCTTGCAGTGAAATACAAACGTACGCTAGGCATATACAAGGCATAACGCTAGATCAGATAGCCCGCTGATGGGGTGAAGTGCATAAAGAAAACATTTTTCAGGGACAGTGGTAGAGATCTCTGTAATGATTGATGAAAGGAGTATTATAAACTAACCTTCTGTACTGTGGCCTGGAAATATTACCACAGCAGTCTCTCTTGAGCTTGTGTTCGCATGGTTCGTAACATTGTTAAATACACAATTCAAAACCAGATACACAGCCTATAAGCCATGGTTAAATGACATATCCATGCAATTCTCTCTCTCTCTCTCTCTCTCTCTCTCTCTCTCTCTCTCTCTCTCTCTCTCTCTCTCTCTCTCTATATATATATATATATATATATATATATATATATATATATATATATATATATATTAAGGCTCATCTTCTATTTCCACTTCACTAAGAATGTTCTGTCTTCCAATCTGAAGCAGCTAAACGATTGCAGTCGATGTAAACAGGCATTTAGAACAAAATTTTAAAAAAAGGAATTGAAGAAATAGATCTGTTCTACCTTGATCTTTTTTTGGGTGGGTATTATGCAGTGTTTTTACATACTATGCTATGCTCTTGTTATGTTCATGTGTTTACTTGTTTGTTTGACGATATGAATGCTTTGTGGGGTTCAGACTAGATGCAACGTCTCAAATCAAGGGCAGTTCTGTTAGGGGATTATGAATTTAATTAGCTTTGGCTTTGTGGGGGGGGTAGACAAAAGTTTAGACAAAACTCCTAGATTAACATTGCTGTTCCTCTTTGTGACACACAATGTTTAATGTCTATTAAAAAAAACACACAAAGTTGATCTTGGTTATCCAGTGGCATTGCCCTGATTTTACTGTTGTGGGGCAACACACCCCAGCTCACCACAACCATAAAAAAACGGACAAGGAAGCTGGTTACCACTCCATTAACAGTGTGGCCCATCGAGGGATGGTTGGCGGTCGTCAGTCCCTGTATGCTTGCATTAGAAATTTGAAACGAGGCGCTGCGTCTCAGTCATAGGAAGCATGCCTGGGGAGTGTGGCATCTCTAAATAAATCATGGGTTCACAGAAGCTCAAAGCCGCTTGAGATCTGAATCAGAGTCCATAGAGGAGAAATCCATAGCATTGGAGCTGCAAGGTCTACAGGCTGGGCCCTGGATCTCAATCTCAGTTTAATTGGCATTTTTTTGCCAGACCAAGAGGACAGCTTAGTAGCACGGAGAGAGCGCATCGCACCATTAAGAAAGACAGTTTTAATAAATTAAAGCAGCAGACTGCTGTGAACAAACAGTCTAATGGAAATAAAGTGCAAATTATCACAGCCCAGAAATTGATATATATATATATATATTTATATATATATATATATATATATATATATATATATATATATATAGAGAGAGAGAGAGAGAGAGAGAGAGAGAGAGAGAGAGAGAGAGAGAGAGAGAGAGAGAGAGAGAGAGAGAGAGAGAGAGAGAGCGATACAGAGAGTTTTGGGAATGAGAGAGTGAGAGGCTGTTATTGCAATAGGACATTTCGCTTTTTTTAAATGATATAAGAAAGAAAAGATTAATTCGACAACATCCTGCAAACAATCCTACTTCCTTTGCTCAAAGGGAGCCACGCCCTACTAATGCCGCGTGGCTTGAGAAAGCCTGCAATCAGATGTCATTAAAATGCTTAGACATGTGGAAAGGAGCGTGTGGAGAGAGGGGAAGATGGCAAGCTGGATGTCTGGGGAGAGTTCATCATGCAATGAGCTCCAAGGCCAACCCCAACCCCCCCCCCCCCCCCTTCCCTCGATCACAACCCTCTGCCACAGATAGGGCGGATTCTGCTAAGGGGGAGGACGGCTGACAGGAATGCGTATAACCAGCGGGAGGTATGTCCTGAATCACATCTAGAGAAAAGCAACAGCCCCCCAAGACTGGAAGTGCAATAGCAAGTGCGCCCCCTACTGTTTATAACCCTATTGGGATGCTAATAACCACCGCTTGTTCCTTGTCCTCCTTGCAATGGAGCGGCCAGACATTCTTTAAGATTAAAGGTCCTCCTGACTCACTGGCTTACCTACTTTTGCAGACGTGTTTAATGTTCTGTATGAAATGGAAATGTCTGAATAACAGCAACTTTCCCTACAGGGGCATCATCACAGCATATGGTTGCACATCCCAAATTTTTTGCTATTGAAACTTGGATTTGGAGGTGTCTATGTAGAAGGGTGTTTTAATCAATATGAATGACCAGTGCTGTGTTGCATAGTGGTTTGTGACAAAAGACATGGCACATCGGAATATCCCACAGTGATCCAGAATCAAGGACCAAATGCATAACTTTTACATCGAGTAGTAGTCGAGTAGTGAAACTGAGAAACCGTGATGCCAGAGTTGTTCTGTCAAGCAGGACTAGAGCTGAAAAGACACCAAGCATGACCAAAGTGAGGATTGGTGTGTGTGTGTGTCTGTGTTGGGGGCAGGCAAGTGATGGAGAATGGAGCAGCTGTACTGTGTTGGTGCCAGAATTATTTTGTAATCGGGAAAGCAAACTTGAGGAGAAAGGGGGGACTGGAGATACAGAATTTCCCGAGGCAGAGAGAGTCTGTCAGGCAGATTAAGTCTCTTCGGAGAGTGAGGAGCGGAGAGTGAGAGCTGGGAAATGGAAGCAGTGCATGCTGGGA
>NC_054569.1:1526933-1551933 GCF_017654505.1 Polyodon spathula | reverse complement strand
TTCATGCAGTGCTGTAATGTTTATTTTCCTTTCAGGCTATGTTTAGGCAGCCTGCTTCTTTTGACTTCTCCTTCCATTAGGATGGGCTACAGTGATCCTTCTGAAGCAGACGATTTGAAGCTGGGAACAGCTGTCAAAGGGAGTAGTGTGTTTATGATGGGACCAGGCGCCAGGTCTGAGACCAGAGACCTGGCAAAAAATTAAGTTCTAATCTTGAAGCAAAGAGGGAGAAAAAAAAAAGGTTTGGTAGGGATTTAAGCAGAAAAAAAAGATTAGAAAAACATATCTGCCTTATCGCAGCACCTTCACTCAGGGGACATGAAAGAAGCAGCTGTCAGATCTAAAGCGCACAAAAGCGGTAATCCTGCACCGAACACAATGCAGGGTTTAAAACAAAAACCAAAAAATCTATCGGCATTCGCACAGCCTGGCATATTTCGTAAAGGAGTCACTCAAAGGGACTGGAGAGAAACAGGACTGGCTGCCAGTTATGCTAGGGAGAGAGAGAGAGAGTGGGTGGACTGAGAGGGTGGGAGCGAAATCAAAAGTCTGTTTGGCTGTACTTCATTCGAAGAGGTCTGGCAGCGAAGGGGGTGTTTTTGGGACCATGGAGGTTTAAGTCTGAGGCAGAAACAACGGCATTAACCTAAGCTTGAGGTGTATAAATAGCCTGCTTTATGAAACAAAGGAATTACTGCTGTTTTAGAAATCCTTTGGCTTCTGCCCTGCCTGACATAAACATGGGATAAAGCTGTTGGAGGAAACTGAAATTTGTTTGTTTACTTGCAGTCAGGGATGTTCCTGGTTATTAACTGAAGTAGTGAAATCAATCCGATTAGTTGTTAAGCAGTGAACCACGTGTGTGACAGAACATGATTCCCCTGTTGATTTCTGTTTCTTTATATACATTCTTTTCTCCGTGTTGCTCCTCCGGCATTAGAAATGAGTCTGTTTTATTCAACTTATACACACAGTGCATTATGGGGCCTTTTTTGGAAGATACTCAATAGAGTTTACACTGTGTTTCTATGTGTATTTTTAATTATTTTTTTTAAAGGGGAAAATTACCAAACAAAAAACATACAAAAAAAATGGAATGAAACTAAATGGTTCGAACTGGAATAGTACTTCTAGTCAGCCCAGAAAGGTGCCAACCAAAAGACTGCTCTGTACTTTCAGTGACTTTTTACAGTGAAGAAACTTGACATGAAGGAGAGGACTTAAAATGGTGCCAAGGCTGTTCATGAAGCTCATGACTTTGGGATTTATTGTTAAGTTATTGAATATCCTCTAATGGGCACAAGTCTTAATTGTGCCCATTCTCATTACATTAAGCACTTCTGGCACAAAACTGCTATCCCAATTGACACACTGCATTGGCACCTTTGCTTGGGTTGGGTGTGTATGAATGCACTTGGCACCATCGCATTACAACCCCATCAGCCCAGGTGTGTGCCTGTTGTCCATAATTACAATATTCATCTCATCAGTGCTATAGCAGGAACAGCCTCAGAGCTCATAATCAGATAGCACAGCGCACGCTGTACCTAATAAAGAATGTCAATCTTTTTTTTTCGAATCCCGCTTGCACTTTTTGTGAAATAAAAAATAAAATAAAAAAAAAAGAAAGAAGAAGAAGAAAGATTTTCATTCCGCGGCACGCACGCTGCCAGAAACCCAAGCTGCTTTCTGCAGCTTGCGTTTATCTTATTAGATATGTCTCCGCTATTCACAGTTATTGTGCTAGGAGTCTTTCAAGACCCGGATCCCGGCAAAGCTTCTGATAATCTGTCAGTTGAGTAAGATGTCCCTACAGACAAGGTGGCCTAATCCACCCAGATCAATAGAGCGCTCAAGATCAGCTTTCTGCTCTCTGTCTGCAGATAGGGAGAGGCTGCACAAGCAAGGTTATTTCATAAGATGCTTTGCTTTTTGCTTTTTTATATTTTTGTATTTCTGAAAGGCAGATGCTTACAGCAGTATGTAAACAACCAAACCCTGGAACTGTCGACTCCCAGTCCTTCTCTTTACCACCACTGGTGCTACTGCCCTGTTTCCCCTTCATTTCCACGCAGTGGAGCCATAGGGTTTTTTATTAGCATTATCAACATTATTTGCCCACCCCCCTTCCCTCACAGCAATAGGTCAGGCAGAGAGTGAGGAGTTGATTTTACTGATGCTTTGCGCTCTCACCCCCCCCCAGCAGAGTTAAGATTAGCTCTCTGTGAGAAATAGGCACACACTCGGTTATCAGGAGCCATGAACACGGACTGCTGGCACACATTGCCAGCACTGAGTCATTCATCTACCTAGATATAAAACACCGGGAAGGTTTCCATTAAGTTCTTTAGGGGAATCTTCTTTTTTTGGAATTTGTTTTCTGCGTTCACCCCCTCTCCCTCCTTTCTCGTCTCCAGTTGTATTTCCAATAAATTCTAATTGGATGTTTGTAGGGCTTGTCACTCATACTAAACAGGCGTGCTAATTACACCCATTGCTTCTCCGGTCATGGTGCTTTCCACTTTCCATTGCTTACGCATTTTTGTTCACTTTCTCTGTTGCTCCGGACCTAGTTGAGTCCATCGTGCTTTCTTTGCTGGACTGAGAGACACCAATTGAATACTATATGCTGCTCCACCTTGCTCCCCTGAAACTGCTGGCAGATGAATTAAAGGGGAACGTTGCGCTCCAGCAGATGCTAATACTGAGTTACTTAATAAAGAAAGCCCAGCTGTTCTTCAAATCCCGTTTGTGTGTTTAATTAAATTAATATTAATACTACTGAATACCAACATGGAGAAGAGGGCGAGATGCTGAGATGTTATTAAACCTACTAAAGCTACAGTAATTAAAATGTGTTTTTAAACACTGAATTACTACACTAGTGATCCAGAGATACAGTTACAGGCAAACGTATTGACACCCTACACTTAAAATAAGATCATTCAAGAAAACAAGCATTTAGTGAACATTAGCCACTAATTAATATGAAAAAGACCAAAAGACACACTTTCTGGTAGTTCAACGAACATTCTTGATTAAAAAAAAAAAAAAGCAATTATGCAATTTCAAGTATTTGTTCATGATAAAAGTGTTGGCTCCCCTGCTTTAGTATTTTGTGTGTCCTCTTTTTTGCTTTTACAGTATTATGTCTTTCAGATGTTTATGATCATTCTTAAGCAGTTCTTTACATCTTGTTGGTGAAATCTGGGTCCATTCTGTCTTGCATATTTCCTTCAGCTCAGGCAGATTGGATACGCCATGCTTAACTAAAGCTTTTTCAGATCAGCCCAAAGGATTTCTGTTGGATTGAGATCTGGTGATTCTAGAATTTTTTCTTCAAGAATTCCAGAGCTAACTTGACCATGTGTTTGGGATGTTGTCGTGTTGGAAGATAAACTGTCAGCCAATCAGCCTACAAGCGTATGGAATCTTTGTACTTTGTAGACTACATAGTGATACATGCCTGCTTCATTTGATCTTCAATCACATCAATTTATCCAATCGCTGAGCATTTAAAAAAACACCCACGTCATGATCCAGCTACCTCCATGTTTAACTTTGGGTACAAGATGTTCTTCTTTGAAGGCTTTCCCCTTCTTTCTCCAAACAAACTATGGTCCATTTTCGGGGAAAGACTTATGGAACCAGAGAATGTTGTTAAAGAATGCTTCAGATTCCTGCTGTGAAGTCTACAACTCTTCTGTGATCTGTGTCCTTTGCATAGATCTTTCAAGCACTCTTATGCCTAATGCTTACAAATCTCTCTTTAGTCCATGGCTATTAATCTTGGATTTATTTTTATTTTTGCTGTTCGGATGATTCTCACCTGCTGTGCCCCTAATTTTCTTTGAACACCATCCTCTTTCAAGCGTTTCAGTTGAATTTGTCCTGTGGTACATTTTGATTATTGCTCTGAGTGTAGATTTTGCTATTCCATGTTTCTCTGATACTGTTCTGTGGCAATGTCCTTTGTAATTTAGTTTGCTATGAGCGCTTTTATCACATCTGAATCCAACTCCTTTGTCTTGACTATCATCTGCTGTGTTACCAAAACTTTCTTTTTTAACAGATATGGGAAATAGCATTTGTACACACTTTTAATGTAAAGGTGCCAATACTTTTGTCATGAACATTTTTTTAATGAAGATTGTTTGTTTAACTACCAGAAATTGTTGGTCTTTGTCATATTAAGCAGTGGCTATTGGTCATTAAATGCTTGTATTTGATTTCTTGAATTATCTTATATTAAGTGTAGGGTGCCACTACTTTTGTCTGCGACTGTACATTCAAACTGATGAAAGTGTGTTAGTCTTATAGTTCTACCTAAAAGTTACATTTAGACATTTCCTCCAAACAAATCAAACTAATATCTTTTGACATCTTTCATTCCTCTGGTGGTAGGGCATCAGGTAAGATCTGCTTCCACCAAATGACTGCTTCAGGGCATCCTCCATCCTGGCATGAATAACAAAACAAGATGCTAAAAATAAACAGAAATGATAGGTGAAGAAAAAGACTTGAGCACAGCAAATTAGCCATGGAAGCTGTCTGCCAGCTAGAGGCCTCGGGTGAAAATATAATTCTGATTAAAAAAAAAAAAAGAAGGAGCCAGATTTGAGAACTGCCACTGAGATGGATGCGAGTGTCTTCAGGTGGCCACTTTGCTAGGAATGCCACCGGTGGGGTCTATTTAGTCAAGCCTGTGGTTTGCTAGATTGAGAGAAAGCAGAGCCCCTGGTCTCCTGCCTGGCCTACTTTTGTATGAGTTCCGGTGTAGGGCCAGAAAGTGGTATATCATCAGAATGTGGTACATGTACCAAAAAGTGACCCATATAAGGTCAGAAAATGGCACACTCTCAAAAAGTGGTATGTTTGTATTTCCAGTCTTTTAATGTGCCAGTTTATGCACCCCTTCATTTTTTATTTTCATTTTTCAGTATATACACTGCGGTAAAGCCTACAGTACAGTGTGAAGCAAGAACATATTGAATAGGGTACTGAGGCATGCTTGCTTTAAATATATACATTCCACAGCCATTAGTTGTGTTCATGATTTACTACAGACATTGCGTTAAAACAATATGCAGAGTAAGTCATGGAATATACACTGCAGTCCAGAATACTAAAACACTGAGAAAACACCTATTCATAATATAACCCATAAAGCCAACGACTGTATCATTTGTGAGGATTATTGTATTTATTCTAATATTGACCCATGAAATCCATAACAGAAAAAGGAAAAATATACAGAATATTAAAATGTTTGCACAACTACAGTATACAAATCCCTATGATAAAAAAGCAAACAAACAAACCAAAAACGTGTGGGCTCCACTTGGAGAATAGCTGGGAATACACGACTATGAATGTTTGCAAAAAATAGACCTAGGAAGTCTCCTCAACGTTCAGATCAATACGCTCAGAGGACATTGCATTTGTAAAATGCAGTTATCTTTCAGTATAATAAGTAAAATAAATAAACAATAAAAAATAAACCCCTCTGTTGATACCATCCAAGACATGCAGGGGCATTTATATATATATATAAAGAACTTCCAGGGCCAAACTCAGTACATTGTACCTCTTTCAAACAGGCATGTCCTTGTTTACTGAGCTAAAATGATTGCGCACGCCCAGGCAAGCGCGTACCACCCTGGTATTTCTGTTTTTACTTGTATTTATTTTAGTGAAAACAATGTATTCCTCACTGAGCACTGCTGTATGTCCAATTGGCAGACTCTCGGCAGGAGACAGAAAATGACACTAGAGGATATAGCAATGCACTGCTTTGTGCCTAGCATTACAAGAATGAAGACAAGAAGCACAGGATCATATGACCGCTCTGCTGGGGACGTCGGATGTGTGTTTGTGTGAACGTTCAATGATTTGCAGCCTGGTTAAGCTCAGGCTGAGTAAAGGAGAAGTCTGTACAGTACTCACAGGAATACACACACATCTAATTTAGGAACAGTTCTTGATGCTCTTTGGAAATCAAGGAATATCTATGTTAAATCTTTTTATTAAAAGGAGATACTGTGATCAGGGTGGTAGGAGAGGGGGCAGGGGGAATTGACAAGAAGCGAGCAATCTGTCTTATTTAAAGGTCCTTAACTTACATGGGATAAACAAACCGTGTTGCAGCATTTCAATTTCTTCAAGACCTTAAGCTTATTTCCGCTTCAACAGCACGTTGTTGCATTGTTTAATTTTCCAGACTTTATCCTCTCTAATGGAACTCCTCCAATCTACAACCACATTCCCTTCGTTTATTGACCCCCCCCCCCCCCATGGGTTTACATTCAGTTGCTGCACATTGAAGATGAGTGGGGTTCTTGTACTTGCTGAAGAGGAAGTGAATCTCTAGTGTGGTGGTAGAATAAATGTTCACCCAATATCTCAGGCCCAACCTTGCTTTTTTTTTTTTGTTCATGAGTTCAAACTTTTGCTGTGGGCTTGCTTTGTTCTTTTCAAAACTCTTCAAGCAGCAGGTGCCCTAGCCAATTGCAGTTGATACTGATCTGCCTGGATCGGTTAGTCATGTCTTCGAGGGGCACTTGTCTGAAGTGACAAGTTATTACAGGCTTTGCAGGGATTAGCCCATGAAAGCTCTTCAGTCCTGTAAGGGATGTGGTCAAAAACCGAACGCATTAGATAAGAATAATCTATAAAAAACGCTAACAAAAAAAAAGAAAAAGAAAAAGCCCTAGACAATGGATTCAATCTTCACCAGGGCATAATTCAAGTTTTCTCAGTTTCAACAAGCATTCCTTTAGGATATGGTAATGGGATGGAGTGAGATTAAACTCCCACATTTTAGATATATATAAAAAAAAAAAAAACGATTTAGACATAAATCTAGAATGTTTATAGGACACGTTGTGCAGTATATGTGGTTTTTGTTCGTTATACAATCTCATCTATTATAGTTTCATCTAACAACGAGTTTAGTTTGGAACAGCCCCATAAATGCGCGATTCTTGTTTATTGATATTTTACAGCATGCAGGACAGATCAATTGAAATTGCAGAATTATAATAACCCAGGTAGAAGGAAATTCCACGTTGTTAGTGATACAGATGATGTGGAAGAAACAAGGATGGCTATATTTCAGGCTGGAAATAGGAACGCATTCAATGGGGTCTATTTTAATGATCTAAACAGTGGTGGGTCTTAATACCACTGTTATAAAAAGTATAATCTTGATGTATAACGCTGAAGCTCATTTTACTGTGTTTATAGTGTGTTTAAATAGACTATAGAAAAACCCATCACAGAAACTCCCGATGGATTAAAGCAGAGTTTAAGAGTCATTTGGTGTATCCCCCTTGAAGAAGTCTGGCTATCTCATTGTTAATTGAATCTAAACCATGGACTGTAAGTATTGCTCCACATCCAAACATTTCCTCCAATAAATGTCCACTGAACTTTTAAACTGGATTGCGGGATCAATAGTTCTTTAATTGTCATGGGATCTTTATCCAACAATCATTCTATGCTTTATATTGTGGTTGGTGCTAACTGGAGGTCTTCCATCCAATCACTGCCACGGAACCAACCCTGCTTATAGGAATCTGGTAGGATCTATATAAAGGTGTTGTCATGGCTGCAGTATCGTAATACGCTGCACCCATTCAGAAAAATATTATTAGGGCACCACAAAGGTAACTACATGTCATGCCTTTGTACAGAGTTCTGTGCACATCGTCTCTCCGAGGCAGTGATTTCAGTCTGTTTGCAAGTTGAAGCAAAGCAGAATCTGAAGAACCATGTTAAGTTTCTGTCATGTTTTATTCACCATTCATTTCTAGAAGGTGATGCAGCAGTGTTGTAAGACCAGATGCTCAAGCTGTAAAACGCTGCAACAGCTTTGCGTGTGAAAGTCAACTTATCCTTCAAGCAAGGCAACATTGCAATGCCGTTTGTGAGAGATGATTGAGAAACGCTTTATTGACTGCTACTCCAGTAAATCAAGCATTGTGATGCATCAGTTATTAAACTACTGGAGCACTGACTAATCCAAGCAAACTTAACGCTAATTCAGCTGTTCATTTTGCATGAGTCCTGTTGCAGGCAACTTATTTTAGGCTTCTTTAAGCAAAAGAGACATCCTGAACAGGCTTAACGCATGGAGCTTGGGGGCCATTCCACCAAAGAAGAGGTTTTGCACTTCAACGCTTCAGACTGAATCATTCTCAGTGTCTTCTTTTAGTGGACCCCCACCACAATGTCAATATCTCGCTAATTCATCTTTATTTTTAAATAAGGGAAGTGCATGTATTAGCAGGTTCGTTTCTGCTGACTTGACCATGAAGCAATGTGTCTGGGAAACTGCATTCTGTTCACGCAATTGAGTAGAAGTTCATCTAACAAAAGAACATAATGAACTGGACTAGAGCATTGAATTAAATGCAGAACTAATTTACGCCTCAATTCATTATGTTAAAGAATAGCATTTGAATTCATTCTCAGCTGACAACATGCAAAATAAATAAGGCAAAAGAAAGGAAGCTGGTTGAAAAAGTGCATGGGCTGGGAAACTGTTTTTTCTCTAATATTAATTTACACAGCCTTCCAAAATGTATTGGGAAAGAGGAAGGCGTGCCAAATTGGTTTCTCACGTTGCCTCACCGAGATCATTTGCTTACTAACTCCATTGGTCCTGAATAGATAATTGCTAATGAGGTTACAGAAGCTTTCATGAATCTCAATGCATTTGTCATTGACTGAAACATGCATCTCAATACATTTTTTTAATATGCTGAAGCACTAGGAAATCTTATTTGTTACTGTTGTTAGATTTGTGGGTATAACTCTTTAACTATAAAGGCTACAGGTACATGTCACACATGAATGTTCTTAAAAAAGGAAGTGAAAAAGTCTGAAACTCACCCTGTTCAATACAGATAACAAAAAGATACAGAAAAAAGAGATGCTTTTTAGAAAAAAGAGATTATTGTTTATAACATCTAAGGAACATGGAAAAAAAATTGAACACATTGGGTAATAAATAAGATAATTATGGCCGTATATAAAAAAAGGGATCAAATGTAACCAAAAAAAAAAAAAAAAAAAAAAAAAAAACATAAAAAAATTAAAATTATTTGTCGCAGGCACCCTGATCATGTGACACAAGATGAGGCTGTTCACTGTGGCTTGAATAGCCAGCAAGGTGGTGACCAGGGCAACATAACTCTAAACAGCTCTGGTCTGGTGCATTTGATCCACAAACACGAAAACCAATATATATGTTATTGGAAAATAGGTCCTTGTGTCTTCGATGTCACCATTTCTCTTACTTTGTAAAGATTTTGTGTGAAAATGTTTGTTTACTGCACTGAGGAAGTTCTGTCTTCAGAGCTGCAGCAACATTCCAAAACATTCACATTCAAGGCTATCTCCTAGAATGATCACCTACCGGAAATACACAAGTAGGACCTTGTTTTAAAAGTCTGAATCTCCTCTTTCCAATGACGTGCAAGCAGGGCTGTCTGTCACAGTGCCTGAGTAATAAAGAGTTAAAGGGCCGGGGCAGACCCTAAAAGATTAAGGAAAGAATACTTTTCACAGTTAGTATTAATCCAATTAAAAGGGATTTGAACACAGTTTGAATGATACTATTGTATGCATGTCATTTTTGTTCTAGGTTTACTAGTGGGACAATGAGCTGCAGCAAGTCTCCTAGGCAACACAGAATGACTGTTAGGAGCATTGCTGTACACATAGAGGAGAGTACTGTAATTATTCCACTAAATGTTATGGCTGGAGAGTGAAAATGTATTGGTAATCATAAGGCCTGTGCAAGAAAGCATGGGGAATGAGAAATATGGTAAACAGTCAACCACAGTAACCAAAGCATGGGGAATGAGAAATATGGTAAACAGTCAACCACAGTAACCTTGTAAAAGTTGCACCTGTGGAATAAGAGTTTCTACTGCTGACATCTATAACTAGTAAGACAACACAATCAGACTGTAGCCATGCAAGCTCTAAGCCTACTAGAGTATAAATACCAGGCCTACACAGACAGAGAAGCTTCCAGTTGTCTCTGGTGATGCTAGTGGCACGTATTGTATCTAAACAATATTGTTCAATGTACAATGTAATGTTTGTTTTTTGTAATACATGGTAAACACTCCTGAAATGTGAACCATGGTCTGGTCTTGTCCGTATAGTGAGACAACGTAGTTCATGGAATGGGTTTTCAATGGCCATCCTTGTGAGTTAATTCAATACAAAACTGAGTGGAGTTTTCTTTTCTATATATAATAAGTACCATGTATGGAAAATGAAGTTTGAACCACCCTAAATTAAACAGCTGGACTCAGGGAATTACTTTCATTAAATGAAGCGCTGCATCTGCTTAGCAGTGTGTTGTAATTTGGAACAGTGCGATTCTGCCAGCCGTTCTGTCTGCATTGGATTAACTGTGACAATCAAACAATGCACCGCTAAATACACATTGTATATAACTATATTATCAATACATTATTAATGATAGAGTAACATACGTTTCGGTTTACTGTAATTGATTAAGCATTGATAACCAGGATTTACTTCCCAACCACTATAGCGTGCCCCTTCTAACATACAATTGACATGTGCGTTATTTCTAACCACATTATATTTGCATTGTAATAGCACAGTGATTGGATGTGTGGTGTTGTAGATAGAATTTAACAACATACTTGATTACAAAATGTGCATGTGTAATTCCACTGTATTTATACAGGTGGTTGTGTATTTACAATGTAGATAATATGTAAGTTTAATGACATTATAGTGAGGAAAGGGTAAAGTTGAACCCAGGTTCTGTACGCTTGAGTGAACATACTGCATGTCTGACAAATGAAGATCTCACCGTCACTGGTTTATCTGTATAATTCCCATCCCTGGATTAACAATGTGACTGATTGCAATTAAACAGAAAGCAAACATTGCGGTGAAGGAAGGCTGAAATGGAGAGCGGGCTCGTTTTGTCGTGACCACTTTTCCAAGCGGGTCATGTAGGATCCCTGGGGGATCAATCAGAACCTTGTTTGAATTTGAATAATCTAATATGGTGTGTTGAACCTATACTGCCTGACAGCCTTCAAAATAACAAACGCAGTAATTCTGCATTCTCACTGTATTGCACTGGTCAAGCCACTGGCACTCTTTAGCCATGCAAATCTCCAATTAAAGACCAAACAGCCAGCGTTGGAAAAACATAGACAATAACACATGGCAGAGTGTCCCGTCATAATGCAGTGCAAAGGCATATAGCTAAGTGTAATAAAACATAGTGTAACTATGGTAAAGCATAGGTAAGCATTGTAAACCAGAAAAAGGTATGATAAAGCATGTTAAAAATTAGCATGGCAAATGACAGTAAGCAATGGTACACTGATAATATAACAATGGAAAATGAATGGGGAAAAACTCCACATTGCAGTGCAATTTCATGGGGGAAAATACAGCAGAGCATTGGTAGAATTCAGGACTGTAAACTGTAAACGGTGCAAGTCGAAATTTACAGTCAATATTAAATGTTAGCTGTTCATCAATCAAATACAAGACTGCTTCACAATTAAGATTAGCTGTTTGCCACTATTGGGACACCTTGCCTTCGATTACTTCAGATGCAAACCTTCATCAACTTTCAGATGTATTATTGAGTAGGCTTTGTAGGTTTGCTAATTTACCATTCAGCATTGTGCAAGGTAGTGGGAATTAGGACAGATGAATGGTAACAATAAGAGACTGTTTCATTGGATAACAATTATCTATAAGTGCTGCCTTCAGAGGGCTAGCACATTATTTATGTTGTTATCAATGTGCCTTAGGTGCAATTATTTCTGATGGTCATTAAAGAGCAATTCAGTCCTCAGTAGAGAAAAAAAAACAATACCAAAAAAGCTATTTGATGACCAGCCTGCTTCATCCCTTGACTCTAACCCGTGCAATTGTATGCCTGGGGCAATCTGTGCTAACTAAATCCTATGCTCTTTTAAGTCAAAAGACGCAGAGAATTTCCACCCCCTCCTCTACAAAGCACTACAAAATCAGCATTAACACTTAAACATATACACAAACGCCACCTGCTGGACAGTTAACGCCAAGCAATGCGCTGCAAATTTGACACTTCATTATTAATACTTGATATAAACTTCAGCTTTGTATCTGCAGCTGAAACACAGGGATCTTTCAAGAAACCGCCCTAACACTGTGCAGCCTGTTCTTGTTCCATACTTTGTGTCCTGGTAAACTAAACATACATTTATTGCACCTCAATAACCGGACTACGCTGCATGAGTAAGGATATTAATATGAATGTGTCTGCTATTGTATCTATTTTGAATTGATTCCTAACACTAAGACTGGAGCTATGTGAAGCACATTGGCAATAAAGCAGAGCACCAGTGCTCTGTGCTCAGGATAGAACATGTGGGAGGCAGGCTGAGGAAGGTCTGATCCCTTGTTGATCATATCGCAGCCTGTAATCATTTCATAACAAGTAGAGCAATGACACAGAGTCTTTAATGTAAGTCTGGGGGCTTTACAATCCCACGATGAAGGGATGCAGCTTAAAAAAATCTCACAGCGACATCTGTAAGTGAGAGCCCACTACTGAAAACACATACATACATGCATGCATGAGTGTACTGATCAATTAAACATGCAACCCACATGCATACAGTGGGAACAACAACTGTACTTTTAAATATTACTTGGAATCCATGGAAAACTAAAATCACAAGTTCAAATAATGACTGTTTTTAAGACCACAGTGCAGTCTTTGAAAAGCAAATGGATTTGTTTTTTTTTTTCTTTCCAAGGAGCTTTTTTGCCTTGCTAATTTCTCAGCCACACCCTCAGCCAATAAAGTGCCCGCTATCCTGTACACACAGTCTGTTTTGACACATACTAATCACACAACTTTACATGCCGAGCAGAGTCTCAGTTCATGTTTTTCCCTGCCCCTGTCTCGCCTGCAGTCTTCCCTGGCTTGACGTCAGTGGGATTTCATTGGAGCCTTTGGGCACCAGAGAGAGACTCTGCTCCAGAGAGACCAAGTAAAACAAATGTTTATGAGCAGACTTGATGAGGTCATATTAAAGGCTGGTCATCCACGCTGCTGATTCTGCTGCTGCTGTTCCATTTCCTTCAAAACTGGTGCGCTCTAAAAGGAGCTCCACTTGTCAATCCCTTTTTGCTTTTTCCCCTTTTAAAGTTGACTGCAAAAAACAGTGTTTTGTGTAATCATGCTCCCCTGTTGCAAGTACTGGTAGACGTTGTGGTGTAAACGTGCAGTAAAAGCATGGTATATCAAGAATAGGCATGGTAAAAAAATAATTCTACTTCATAGAGTAAGAATGGCAGCGGACAGAGATGCAGGAGAAATAATAGGAGCATGTTAATTAACAGTGCAACTGATATGAATATGCTCTCCAGCCAAAATGCACAGCTTGGCTTGTTAATGGTTTTCTGGGAAAGAGTCCCGTTGCCGCGTCTTTAGAGTCCTTGAAGCAGGCTAGAGACTTGGACCGTGTTAAAGCAGGGCAACCACGAAATGGCACTTATTTGTCTGGGGGAAAAAAAAGCATTAACCCATGTCCAAAAGTCACTGACAGCAATAATACCGCCTCTATTGATTCCCTGATGTTAAGGGAATTCTCAGCATTGTTACTGATCAACCTTTAATATGCCTCTCATGGGTCAAACTAAGAAAGTATATATAAAAGCAACCAAAAAAACACCTGCTTTTATTAAAATACTGCGAAATAATAATACTAATAAAACAACAAGTCTGCAATCTGCATTTTTGACAAGGGCGAGAGAGTGGGAAATTTAAGGGCTAACCTTGACAAGAAGTGAGGAAGATAACAACTTGAAGACAAAAAAGGGAAAAAAGTGGTTAAACCATCCAGTTGAATTAAAACAGCGATTGAAATATAAAAAAAGACATGGATTAAATTACAGCGTGCAGACGAGGAGCGAGAGAGAGAGAGAGAGAGAGAGAGAGAGAGAGAGAGAGAGAGAGAGAGAGAGAGAGAGAGAATGCGTTCGTTCAAATACCGTCTTTCTCTCTCCTTCTAATCCTCTCCCTCACTCTCTCTCCCTTTCTCGGTCAGCTGAAATTCTAATTAATTAAAGAATAAATAGTGGAAAAGGAAACAGTAATCTTTAAATCTGTCCTTTGAAATGTTCCTTTAATTTCAGCTTCATGTTTTATTAGCAGACCCTAAGAACGATAATGTTCCCCAAGTCACAGCTTCCCTCTCTTTCTCTCTTCCTCTCTTTCTATCTCTCTCTCTGTCTCCACCAGGCTTTCTTATTTGCTGTCTCTTTAAGGTATGATCTGTATTTGATGACAGTTTAATGAGCGCTTTCCTATTTCGGGGGAATCTTAGCACATCATTAAAACAAAAAGGAGTGGAGATGAATAATACATCTGACTGTGAGACAACAGGCGGGAAAAAAAAAGCTTCACAGGAGAGGAAAGAAAAAAGAAAGACACTAGGTGATTTGGATTTAAAGAACATTTTTAAGCCTAATTAATAGAAAATGAAAAATAAAAAATAAATAAAAAACTCGTAAATTTATTGAAAACGTGGTCTTTTGTTTTGTGTGGATAACTTCATGGCTCAGCAGGACGGGATGAGTGGGCAAATACAGTCCCAGGCTCCCTTTAGATTTTTCTAGCCAGGCCCCAGTTTCTGTACCTTTGCTTTGTCAGCTTAATTGGCCCGTTTTCCATCTGAGGAGTGCTGAGGCCCATTTTAATTGGCTTCCCTTTCATTGGACGAGCAGCTTTAGACTCATTCGAAGAGAAGCGTTATGTCCCAGGCACAGCTGGTGTCCTCAGTCTTGCTGGTTCCTTCTCAAATCCTTTCTTTATTTTTTTTAGCATTCTGTGCCTGTATGGCTAAGTTTGTAAGGCTCTTCCTTTCAAACACTCCGAAAAACTCTAAGCCCCTTTAAAATGCACGAAACACTCACCACTCCGTCCTAATGTTAAACTCTGAAAGACAGCTCTCCATAACATTAAATAATGAACACTAAAAGACAGCTGTCCATCTCATTCTGCTAACACCAACCACTCCATGCTCAGCTAGAATAACCCCCTTGTCCTCGGCTCTACAGCACTTTAATGAGCTATAGACCACATCATTCCCAGTCGTCCAGCGCTGTCACCCTGCACGTTAATGAGCATTCAAACCCGCCAGCAGTTTCTGAGGGATGTTTACTGTGCAGACGTGCCTCCACTGTTCCAACTGCATGTTTGTTTTTCAGTTGCTGTTCTCTCTCTCTCTCTCTCTCTCTCTCTCTCTCTCTCTCTCTCTCTCTCTCTCTCTCTCTCTCTCTCTCTCTCTCTCTCCACAGTTTCGCTTTCCAGTTGAACCGATATCTGAGACTGCCTGGAGGAATTCATGTCTGCTCATCCACCGTCGCAAAACAAAATGATAAACAAAAACATCTCCTCTGGTAACCCTTTGCTTTCCAGTTTGATTGTTTTATCTGTCAACTGACAGCAGGGAGCTCAATCAGTGAAGCCCAGGCATCCACGTGCATCTACACATAACCCTAATCCTAACCTTTAATCCTAACCTTAAATCTGATTCATTATCAGACTGCAAAAATGCTCTTCAGCCCCCAGCAGGATGATTGAAACAGTATTCTCTGAACAACAGATGCTACTCACATTGTGCACTCAAAAACCTATGGTTAAAGCATCGAATTGCAGTGGGCAGTATATACTTGAGGAGCTCAATGAGAAAGCCTTACGCTGCAGTGTGCAGTGCTGAATCGTGCTGCACAAGTGACACGCATGAACTAAAAATCAACGTTGATGTAAACGTTCCAAATAGACAACTTACAGGTGAGTAGAAAGTGAGTCGTGTGCAAATATTAGAACACCTCATGATTTGTCATTTATATTCCTTATATACCAACCTGCATCAAAACCTCTGGGCGTGAGAATTTTAATTTTTGACCAGTAATCAGTGTTATAGATACAGTGGTTTGAATGAGCATGTGTCTAGGGACCAATTTGACCAAATCAATTGCTGTATGAACCCTTTTGCAGTAGGGACCACTTCATCTTTCTTTGTGTCTTGCAAGTTTACATTTGTAGCGTGTGAGATCTACAGGTCTCTCATCTGTCATCTCTCTCTCTCTCTCTCTCTCTCTCTCTCTCTCTCTCTCTCTCTCTCTCTCTCTCTCCCTCTCTCCTCACCCTCACCAGTTGGTGCTGTTTTGAAGTGGTAATATCCAGTGTTGTATTCACGCATTACCAACCAGCCCTGGCAGGAATTAAAGACAGAGGCAGAAACAGTATCCGAAGGGAATGCATCATTTCTTGTTTTTCTCTTTTATTTTTCACTCTCAGACTGTGGGAAGCACAGCTACACTACACTGCTCTCTCACCTCCTGGGACTGGACTACAAAAAACACAAACATGAAGCTTTATATTTTTTTTAACAATAAGTAGTATATCACAATTGAAACAAGTCACTTAGTTTTAGGAGACTTGGTTTCAGGCCACTGCACGACCCACCAGGGGAGACTTGGGGTTTGAATCAGCAAAGTTGGCTCAAACTAGGTGTCCTGGAACCAGATTTTAAGCCACTTTTCCTGAAAAAGTGGCTTTGTGTTCCCTCAGCTTAGGTGTATGTTACTGTATCTCAAGTTTTTCTAAGCAAATGGTCTGTTAATAGTAACAGAATGTATTTGTGTTAAAAGTATCAAACCTCTCATAGTACCTTGTCACTACCTTATCACAAGTAACTTCTAAAGCACGTGTCTCAGTGTAAAACAAGTGGGATCTTTCATGCACTTGTACACGTGCTTAAATTGACATGTGTCATGCACAAAACTGTCAGATGCAGGTACACCTCTGGCTCTCACTAGATGGCAGAATCTAGTGGCTCTCTTCAGTGCTCGTAACTCTACATTCTGGTCTATAAAGCAGACTCAGAAATCAAAAGGATCCAATTTTAACGGCTCTATATACAGGGAGTCCTGGAAGCTGTCTTTCTGTTTGTTTATGTGGGAAACATCTTTAAACCAAGAGGAACACATTCAGATTGATGTGAGGCCTGATTTAACAGAGAACATGCTAATCGGCTAAATATATAATACTGCTTATGATGGACGCTGTGTATACAGTACCGGATATGCTATCTGGATGAATTTCAGATCCAGAATTTTCTTTTTCTCCAAGGAATCAAAGCATATCCAATACAATTTTTGAAGAAATTGACATCTCAGGCATCGTTGCTCCCCAGTTCCATGTGAAAGGTCTGTGTGACTCCTCTGGATTTATGTGGGCTGTATCTGAGCCGAGTCACGTCAACCCTGAAGCCTCACACTGCGGAGCTCAAGCAAGCATAGAGAGCTGCCGTTATAAAGACATTACTTCAAATGGCAAAGCTGTGAAGAACTCAATTCAAACCCTCCTTATTCAAGGTTATTCAAATGGCATAAACCCCCACAGCTAATCTGCAGCACACATTAGGAGCGTTTAAAGATGCAGATTGGGTTGTTCTCACTTAGTAGGTTTAGCTTGCAATTAATTTGAATCGATGACTTCAGATTAGGCATGCAAATATTTCAAATGTGTGGGAAGATACGGTGCGATGCATTTTCCTGGAAGTTCATACGCAATCCCAAACTGATCTTTAAATCAGCTCTTGCATGGTTGGTAAGAGTAGCTTGCAAATCAGATAGCAAACATCATGTATAAAGAGTTATTTGTATATATCATACGCCAAATTAACTACATAACATTGTGTAGAAGTAACGAAGTCAAGCATACAAACATTTTAGCTAATGTCTTCATCAGCATTAGGTGAATTATATGTCTAGATGAAAACCTTTTTTCAAAGATGATAATATTACAATAATAATGCATAGGGTTTCGATCATTAAGGGAATCAATAAAGGATCTTAAATAAGGGTTTTAAGAATAGGGTTAAAACATTTAAAATAATTGTGTCTAAACATTTTCCTCAACATCCATGTAAAATATGTTGACTGTAGTGTTTTATACAGTAGTAACTGTACAGTGTAGGGTTTATTATTTCAGATTCAGTTTTTATTCTCATTAGGGTTGTGTGTATGTGGTCTCCTACACATTCGTACTGTAGTCATTTCTTTTAAACTGCATTGGAGTGATTTCTGCTATGGGTTAGCTGAGTGGTTATCAACGTATTGGTAAAGTCAGGAAATTAGACAGATCTAGCACCCCTAATCTTAAATGTGAACACCTCTCCACGATGCTGCTGTAGCGGTGCTGCCCAAAACCTTCAGAAGTGTCAGAGCTTGATCTGTGGGCCCTGCATTCTCTCAAACCAAAAGTCCATGGCGTTGGACCTTCCACTTGTGAAGCTTCTGAAAAACCTAAGGGAGTTGCTTCTGGTTTTTTTTTTACCCCCAGCTTCCCAGCACAGTGACTGACCTGTCTCTCTGAAATCGTTGGCTTGTTTATGGAAGATGACTCATTCTTCTTAGAGTCACTTTTGGATCGTTATATATTTGTGATTGTGACTGCTGAAGTGGAAAAACCCATCTTCTAGGCCAATAATTGTGGAAATGGAGCACTCGCTGAGGTCAGGATGAGACAATGTTTGTTCAGAAAGAGCTGCCAAAGTTTGGGGTTTGGAGTAGTGAGTGCCAGTTCAGGTGGGGGGGCTCTCCGGACCATCCTGGCTAAGGCAGCTTAATAAGAAGACCGTGAAAGAGAATTAAAGAGAACTGCTCACAGTCAGTGCTTGTGCCAGCTTCTATACAAGGCTAAAGTTAGAGTTTAATCTCTGATTATTCCACACTGCATTCTAGAATTCCCTACCCACTAAGCCGGTTTTCCTGAAAATCTTTTTTTTTCTTCGAAAAACACAATTGCTGGGCCATTGCTTACTCAGAACTGCTGTATAGTAAAACCTGATAAAAAACAGATAACTGTAGATAGCAAAGTGCGCAAGCCATGGAGAGGCACAAAAAACATTCCCATGTATTCTCTTTACTCCTTTTTATTACTGGTAGTCTCAACGTGACATCAATGATCTAATAGTGTGTGGGTGTAACACAAAAAGGCAGACACACAGATGGGCAGACACACAGACAGGCAGACAGATAGACCGGCAGACACACAGACAGGCAGACAGGCAGACACACAGACAGGCAGACAGATAGAAGGGCAGACACACAGACAGACAGACAGATAGACGGGCAGACACACAGACAGGCAGACAGATAGACGAGCAGACACACAGACAGGCAGACAGGCAGACACACAGACAGGCAGACAGATAGACGAGCAGACACACAGACAGGCAGACAGATAGACGGGCAGACACACAGACAGGCAGACAGATAGACGGGCAGACACACAGACAGGCAGACAGATAGACGGGCAGACACACAGACAGGCAGACAGATAGACGGGCAGACACACAGACAGGCAGACAGATAGACGGGCAGACACACAGACAGGCAGACAGATAGACGTGCAGACACACAGAGAGGCAGACAGATAGACGGGCAGACACACAGACAGGCAGACAGATAGACGGGCAGACACACAGACAGGCAGACAGGCAGACAGATAGACGGGCAGACACACAGACAGGCAGACAGATAGACGGGCAGACACACAGACAGGCAGACAGATAGACGGGCAGACACACAGACAGGCAGACAGATAGACGGGCAGACACACAGACAGGCAGACAGATAGACAGGCAGACACACAGACAGACAGACAGACAGATAGACAGAGCAGACACACAGACAGGCAGACAGGCAGACACACAGACAGGCAGACAGATAGACGGGCAGACACACAGACAGGCAGACAGATAGACGAGCAGACACACAGACAGGCAGACAGATAGACGGGCAGACACACAGACAGGCAGACAGATAGACGAGCAGACAGACAGGCAGACAAATAGACGGGCAGACACACAGACAGACAGACAGACAGATAGGCAGGCAGACACACAGACAGGCAGACAAATAGACGGGCAGACACACAGACAGGCAGACAGATAGACGGGCAGACACACAGACAGGCAGACAGATACATGGGCAGACACACAGACAACAACGGACAGGCAGACAGGTAGGTCTTTACTCAGAACAGAACAATAAAGTTATTAGGAATTTTAAACAGACAAGAATCACAATCAGCACAGTAATATTATATCCACGGCTGGCACAGGGATTGTTTTTTGGCAGGCTTTCTCACGAGGAGATTGTTGATCGGTCCATCATATTTGCATAGCCCCTCCACCCAGGGCAGTCCTGGAGATCAGCTGCTGGGACCGGCAGTGCTGCAGTGGCTGGCTGGGTCACAGCTCGGGAGTGCAGATATATTTATACACTCGCTGGACCTGTGGGTCTGCACCAGCGCTCTGTTGACAGAAAGCACCTGGATACATTAATAACAAGACTGGAATATTTTTACACCTGTCAGGGTTAAGGACAGGCCTTGCTAAAAATGCCCTGCTTAAAGCTTAGCAAGGCAAAGCATGGAATCATGGAAAAGCACGAGCTAACTCAAACATGCTTAACTGTTTTGAAGCAGGTAAGTGCATAGTATAAAGATGATGTGAGAAAACCGAGGGAAACTGCACATTTATCATGCAAATATGCCATGCAAAAATGTGTTATGGATTCTTAAGTGTCTCCAACTTTGCTGTAATTACACTGTACTAGAATGTGTGGTTATGAAGTAATTACAATGCAAATACACACATTAGGATCTGACAACATTTTCATTTTGTAATTAGCTTGTTGTTGGACTAATACACAACCATATCTGTAATTACTGTGCAATTACTGTGTAATCAGAGACAGTTTAATGTATTTAAACCGGACTGTGTAGGGGGCATTCATTGTCTCATAACCCATTTACTGACTCAGACTCTGTCAACAAAGAGGATTATACCTGTGTGTCAATTGCTGTTTCAACACTTCCTTTGAATATCGCACATAAATCTATAGTGTATGGGCATGTAAAACATAGCCACGTGGTTTTATATTCATTTCATTCTTGAGCCAGAAAAAAACAAAAACAAAACATTGGCTGGAAAATGTCTAAAATATATCTAAAATAATAATTTCAATTACACAGTAATGTGTTGAGGGCTGACAGATACGACAAATGTATCAAAGGATGCAAAAGTGTAAAAATGTAGATGTTGACGCAAGCAAGTATGCCTAAAATATAGATAAACGCGAAAAGGAAAAAAAAAACCCTCAAAAGCCGAGTCCATTTCAAAGATAAAATGACAATCTGCCTCACTGCTGTTAAGCTGTATTATGCATGCTCTGGCCTGGTGGTTTAATAGATGTTAAGCAAATAAAATTGGTATTAATGTACTGGATAAGTGTGTAAGTACATATTAAGCTTGCTCTAAATTGGTAAGGATTCTTCCAGTGTTGCTAGGCATGTTTTTCCATATTTCTTCCTTATTTACTAATATCTTTTCCACTGAACAAGTGGGGCGTTTGTGGAATTGTGCAACCACTGGTCCATCTTTGAACTGGCTTAATTACAAAAGTGCACTGTAAAGGCCTGTATAGGATCTTATACAGCTTTGCTAAACAGTTTACCATCTGCATAGTTAACAACTCGGATACACAATGAAAAACATTGCCACTTGTTTGCGTCTTTTGTCACTTGACTGTATTATGCATGTGCTTGTGTATTCACAATGTAATTAATATAGAATCACACATGCAATTACTTGTAAATGTACTATTTTTCTTTCCACAGCAAGAAGCAGTGGTCTGGATAATAAACCACTATAGCATCATTTGAAACACTGTCTGCCTACACACCAGTCTGGAGAATGATAGATGTAATGGGAATTCCAATAGGAAATGGTATCCCTAAACAACACAACTCCCCCTACACACACACACACCCACTCACAAACAGACACACACGCACACACGCACACACGCACACACACACACACACACACCATGGTGGTTGCGCAGCTAAGCCATCTACTTTGACCCTCTGTCTCTGTCTCTACAGAGAGTTCTGTATACATTAAATGAGATGCTTTTCAAAATCAAGGTCACAGGCTTTGTGCTTCTGATTCCCTTTCGCTCCACACTTCCCCTTGGAGTGGGATTTCTGTGAGAGAGAGTTCATTATTTTACAGCGAGAGCTGAGACCATGAGAGCAGGGCCATGAGTCATGACCTTCCTCATGTGTATATATATATATATATATATATATATATATATATATATATATATATATATATATATATTATATTTTATTTTTTTTTTTTTTTTTTTAAATGTCACCCGGTAGCAAAAAATAATTTATAATACTGTGCGGGACAATGGGTGGCTCAACCAATAACAAAAATAAATCATGACACATAAACAAGTGAGTAAAGAAATAATTTTGTATTTGTTACCAGTACCTGTCATCCGGGTGCTGCTGTGCTAAACACCGGATGTAATTTTTTTTCTATACAGACTTTGACTACATTGTTTATTTGATTTGCTTTATGTCAGTTTGTGTCAGGTGCTTCTTGCTTCACAAAGGACCGGCCAGATAGAGGGTCACGTGTTGATTGGGGTCATCCCGAGTCACCCCCAGTCTATCTTTGGCTTGTCAATTCTCTCGCAGTGCTGTGCTTCTTAAAAGAGTTATCAGTACAAACCAATTCAGTTAGTGCTGCTAGTATCAATGCAGACGAGACGTGACGAAGGAGAACATATAGATGAAATGAAGGAAAGGGCAGCCACACGACCCAGTGGCAGGCGTTCAGGTTCGGTATTTCAAAGGTGATTTCATATTATGCAGGGCAATGCTGCAAAGTTTCAGCATCCATTCAAACTCCAGGTTATGTTTTGTTAGGTGTTATGCAACTGTACTGCAGGCCTGTGAAATTAAAAATCCCTTCCCTCTCCATGCAAAGGTTGCAGTTTTCTATCAAATATTCTTTATTACATAACAGAGCTCAGTCATTTTTCTACAGAGGCAGGCTTTAATTGAAAGAGCTGTAGCAGTTGTGAGTTCTCAATAAGCCAGAAATGCAATAATAAACCCAGCCTTTCACAGTGAGAAATTCTGGAAGGACAAATACAAATCGCTTCCTGAGTCTTTCTATTTATGTTTACTTTACTGGAAGAATGGTTTTCAAAGTGCAGTAAAATGTGTTCTTCGTGGTTTAATGTGAATTTTACAATAGATTCCTTTTTTTTTTTTTTTTTTTTTTACTGAATGGAAAAATATTCTAAGTGACATATCTTCTCAGTTCTAAAAAAAAATCCAAGAAATGGGTTGGACATGTTTTAGGACATCTTGACAAGCTATTCTGGAGCAAAAGTACATGTGAAAACTACCTCGTTTTGGTATGTACACTTTTGATTTATAAACCATATATATATATATATATAATATATATTATATATATATATATATATTATATATATATATATATATATATATATTCGCCTTCCAACCAACAGCCACGGAATTCAGTGGGGGTTCTGGACAAATTTATTTATTAAACCCAATTGAATACAACCAAAGCTATAAACAGGATAATCTGACCCAATTTCATTTATTAAACCAAAGTGATATGTTCGGCAGGTTTTATAAACATTTCTTACACGTTTTGTTTTTCTGTCTCAGTACCCAGCTAGGAAATTACATAACAATACACTTAAGTAAGACTTCAAAAGACAACTGCGTGAATCACACTTGGCTAAATTAATTCTAAACGTGTAAGAGTGTTTAAAGGCAATTTTATTATGCATTGTATGCACATCTTACGCTTGAGGGAGTGTGCCTGTAGTCCCTTAATTATTAGAGACAACAAGATGGTATGCTCATACTACGAGCGTTTTAATAAATGAAATGGGTTATATATATAAAAATCTGTATTTGTGAGCTCCTGAGTGGCGCATTCAGTAAAGGCACTCCGCGTGGAGTGCAGGATACGCCCTATAGCCTGGAGATCGCAGGTTCGAATCCAGGCTATGTCACTGCCGATTGTGACCAGGGGTTCCTAGGGGGAGGTGCACAATTGGCCGAGTGCCCCGGGTAGGGAGGCCTTAGGTCGGCAGTGGAATCCAAGGATCACCACTTCCCAGCGATCCCTGTGCCTGATAGGGCAACTGCAGTTCAGTGGAGCCATCAGATCTGTGTTGTCTTCCGGCACTATAGGTCTGGTGGCCTCACTGTGGATCTGGAGTGTGTAAAATGACAGATTGGTAGGAACACATTTCAGAGGATGCCTATTTCAGCCTCCTTCCCGAGTCACCAGGGGGTTGCAGCGATGAACGGGGATACAAATAACAATTGGGCATTCCAACTTGGGGAGAAAACTGGGGTAAAAAACCATTAGAGATAACTAAATAAAAAAATAAAAATAATAAATTCTGCATTTGGACAAGTCGTTTCCCAACGTGCAATGATGGTCTGTCCTCTGGGCTTGTGGATTCAGAGAGAAATCAGTGTGTTAGTTCTGAAGGCCCCTTGATAAGGACCCAGAGGATGTAATTGGAGGCGTCTGTTTCAAGGAGATAAAGACAGCCGCATTGTGTCCCCTGGGCTGGTGAAGTTGGCTGCACACAAAATGGCAGTCTACTCGTGTAACAGGCCCTGTCACCTACACAGAGCTGGCGAGAGCCCAGAGTGGGCCTACCTGGAGGCAAGGATGCCAATCAAACACACTGGCATCAGCTTTCCATAGAACAAGAGCAATAAAAAGCACCAAGTGAAGTGTACTGCCCACCAGTGTCAAGAACCTTTTCCTTAATGTAACACATAGTTTGATCTCTCATCCAGTTTCTTATTTTGAAGGGTATTCATTTTTAGCCTACGATTGCAGATGCTAAATTCTGCTTGAATGTCCTCATTTAATCCTGTACTTACACTGCATCTGCTAATTACCGGACCCATTGTTGCCTCATTGCAAGCTCGGGAAATCATGGCAAGACACAAAATCTCAAAAAAAATAAAATAAAATGTATC
>NC_054569.1:1436127-1526433 GCF_017654505.1 Polyodon spathula | reverse complement strand
GAGGTTGAGTCTGGAAGCTGTCACACTGTCTCCTGAATAAACTTGTATTCCAAACGCAAAACAATCCCATTATCATGTGTATTATTATCAGCATGCTTGGGCCAGGCAATGTCCCATTAGTGCTTGTCAACGGTAATTGATGTGCGGTAATTGAAGGATGATCCCTCGCTGACACAAAGACCTCGCAGTCCTTCCAGAAAAATTACACCTGTCATTTATTATCTAAAGGCAAGCAGCTCAAGATATATTTTAAAGTAGACTTGCATACAGCATGTATACTAATCTCCAGGGGTCCCAGTTCTAACTACCCTTTGGAAAGTTAGACACCAGAGATGGCAGCACAGTGGATTGGATAGGGTGGTCCACCTGATATGTCAGTACACCGCATTGATATGTTCAAGCTATGGAAATGTTCAAGCAATGGAAATGTAACCAGCATAGTACTGTCCCATCAATGGTTCATGCCATGTTCGCATCCTTGTGCAATAAATCAATGTTCAGAAACATTGCAATGCCATTGTGAGTTATACAGTCGACAAGACGGGTTCTAGAGCACTATTTCAAAGTACAAATAAACGTCTAACTCTCTATCGAGCATGCTTGTTTTCAAAACCACCTTGAAAATAGGACAGGTATTTCCACCAGCGTCACTTCTCCGAAGCATCTAGCGTTTTCATTAATGACGATGAAGTACTACATTTATAAACAACCTCCGGGTGGTAGTGAGTAGAGAGGTGGGAGGGTTCACTACCCCTCTCCCTGAATGCTCATATCAGTCTGGCCATAGTGTCCTCTTTCGTCATTTCCCTATTGTTTCCAAAGATGGCCCTGACCTGAAGGGGGTGGGGGGGTGTCCTATTTATAATTTGCAGTTTCCTCCTCTCTTATTGTTGCCTCTCTCCCCTCCCCGGCTTCACTTCCTATGACAATGGTTTTGTGTGTGCATGGGGGTCTCGGCTGTCCTTTCCTCTCCTTCCTGTTTGCGAGTTATTCTCCGGCTCGCTGATTGCCTTCAGTGATTGTCTCGTCGTCTCCTTGATTACTCCTGTCTGGCCAAAACAGTATTTTCAAGTGCTTTGTTTGTACCGGCGCCTTTCTTCACAGAATCTGCCTTTATGGAAAAAAGCTAGACTGTCATAAAGCCACCTTCCAGTAAATACAGACCTGAATAAATACATTTTGGAACTTGCAAGGGGCTGCCTGATAATGCTCTTTTACAATTTGTACTTATGAAAATACACAGGTTGCACATTATATACAATGTGTGTAGTATAGCAGGTTTACAGTAATCTGTATCGTATACTATTATGTTTCTTCTAAGGCAGTACACAAGGGATGTACTCCAAGGCTGTTATACAAGTGTTGCATGTTATATCTAGAGAATTACGGACAGGTTTTAGTTTTGAATGAAAAGGTTTCTGAAAGGTCTAGGTATTAAAGTTAACATGACAAGTATTCATGAACAGATGCATGAATGGTCATACTAGTTTTTCTCAGCTGTTTCAAGAATTATGACTGGTCTGTGCCCTGAGATCTTTAACAGCTCTGTGACCCTCCTTTCCGACTAAGGGAATCAAACATTTGCCCGCTGAGTAGGAAATGACGCGGGCCGGAGTTTACAGAGACAAAAACATATTTTGTAAAGGGTCCCTCTAGAGACACCAGTGAACAATAGCTCACAATGGCTGCAAACAATAGCCCTCAGTAGCAGAAAACACACGTGGCCTATCCCAGGTGCCTTTCCCTGTGTGAGAAAAAGGGTTTAGTTTGATTATTTGGCCCAAAGAAAGCTCAAGCCAAGGTTAAGCCCACCTGGATTTAAAAGGCCTTGTTTGAGGGAGTAAGGGTGAACTCTGACCATGGCTAATCTTCGTTTTATTTGTCAGACAGTGACATCTGTTTACCTCAACCTCCCAGATGTTTCCTAACCTGCTTCTGGACCGAGCGAAGGCATAGCCAGCCTGCTTGCCTGTCCTCTCGGCCTGGTGTGTGTGTCACCGGGGGTCCCGTAAGCGTTGTTTACCAAGGCCTGTTATTGCAGAGATGGTTGCCTAGCAACCAGCTGAAAACATACCAAAATGTCATCATGCGCTGGCCTTAAGAGAAAAGGAAACGGTTATTTTTAAGTGCAGCACGTAGTTTGAGATTTTAATAAAAAGTTGTGAAGAAAAAAAAAACATATGTTTTTTTTTTTTAATTCCATGAGGATATTTATAGCAAATTATCCAGTGTCTACTAAAGTATTAATGCAGTTAGATATAGTTATTATGATATATTGCAAGCAGGTGTCTTAATGTATTGTACCCTACGACACCCGAAGAGCACTTTATCAGGATCTCTGTCGTTTTAGGGTGTCTCAGTGCCTAAGAAACACAGCAGATGCTTTGTATTCCAATTCTAAATGGCTTCTGAAGGAAAGGGAGAAGTGTGTAGCAATTATTGGGATAGAGTTTGAATCAAGACATGTTTTCTTTAGGTGTTATAAATACTGCCAGGGAGGGATTGATACTTGCACTGTGTCTGATCTTTTCCTACAGTTAAATTGACTTATTTACTAACAAGACAAAATAGCATGTGCTTAATTGGTGGCTTCAGTTGATCTAGAATATCATGCCAATCACAACATGCCATAAAAGTACTAATGAAAGAGAAGCCACCTAGTTGATCTTGTTTCATAACTATTACTATAATCTGTTTTCATGCGGGACCAAGATACTGTAAGTGGATGTCAGGGAACCAAGCAAAAACAGATCTATTGATTTCAAAGGCTTCCAGTACGTTCAGTAACGCACCACATTTTGCTGAGATGAATTAGTAACAGTAAATGGGCCAATCCTGATGAACACTGCAAGTATGGGATACGGATGCAATAAGATGAAATGCAAACGGTGCCGTGAACTACGCCAATTTAACACTACAGTACGTACTAAAGAACAGAGAAGTCACCAGAAAGGGACAGGAAGACTGTAGCGAAAGTGCAGACCCCCTTCTTGTCATCCTCTCATCCCTGGGAGCGGAGACTTGGGGTTTTGCCTTCCTTCCTACCGGCTTATCAGAGAGCGCAGAGGCACGGGGGAGGCGCCTCTGATGGAGTGGGTCTGCCATCACCTGGATTTCAAAACAAAACTGAAGTCACCCAAAGGTAGCCCTCATTCTGTCAACACTGAGCCCTTGTGTGAATGGAAGACCAGAGATCATCTCTCTGTTGCATGCTAGTTCTGCAGAGCTTCACTGTGCTTTATCCTGATCTTGCCATGGCTAGGGCAATTATTACCATGCTTTTGCCATGGCATGCTTTTGCTACACATTCCTAGGTTAAGGCACATTCATTAGGACCTGGTGAAGACACGCTTCAAGCATAGTGCTATTAACAAGCATACATAGTGCTTTTAATTCTGTATTAATCCTACTGGTGTCTTCCCCAGGGGTGATTTATTCATTTATTAACTACATACAATAATGTATCTGTTACATTTTAGGGCGGTGGTATTAATGTCCCCACGACAGATTGGATCATTACAGTCGATCTCAGTGTCATTTATCACAGTGGCCTAGGATTGTTGATGTACTCTACATATTGTTTCACAGAACCTACTGGACTAAGGGAACAGCTAATTCAAGTGCAGTGCAACTCATTCATAGCTAAACCAGAGCTCCTCTTTAATACCTCAGTCAGTGACTCACAGCAAAGGCAGCGCTACAGCTGAGGGCCACTTACTACTCACTGGCTCAAAGCCACAGCAGAGAAACCCGCACTGAGCAAATTCAACACCCAGGGCTGAGAATGCCTCAGATCAAACACCGTGTTCATCAACCAGCAGACCCCCCTTCTCACCATCAAGAGCTCCCACAAACACGCATGGCTTTTGCTGCAAATGCCATGCAGGACACTTCTCAAAGCTAACGAGGGTGGCAGGCTGCTAACAATAATTCATACAATAAAAGCATGCTTCCTTCTTTTTTGTGCCTGCAGTACACAGGCATGGGGGAAGTTGACAGCACAGTGTTGTTTGCACAGACCCTCCCTTTAATTGTGCAAGGAATTGCTTGGTTTTATAGATAGAATGAGCCATGCTTGTGCCTGTTAAGTTTTTAACACAGTATTTTTGTAGCCCCCCCCCCCTGCTTTTACAATGGTTTTACTATGCATTTACCACAGCTTACCATGATTTGCCATGTTTTTACATGCTTTCCCATACCTTGCTGGCCTTCACAATGCTTTCCTGTTCCTTACCATGCTTGAATCAGCGTGCCACTAAACCCACAGTTATAATGGAATGCAAATACAGTAAATGTCACCCAAAAAACATTGATAAAACCACTAATTGGATTTATTATCCCTTTATAAGCAGAGGCGATGTGGAGAGGAAATGCATCACTCCTTTATGTAGCCAGAAATATGCAGTCCTTTGGTATAACAATGAGCATTGTTTTCTAAAAATAAAATTATTACACATTCGTTTGATCTATGCACACGTTATGTTATACCAGATAAAAAAATCCCATCTCTAGTGCGCCAACGCTGAGAATCATGTTTAAAAACTTAAAATATTTGTATTGAATCAGCATGCGCAACTAAACACACAGTTATAATGCATTTACTGGAATGCAAATACAGTAAATGCCACCCAACAAGATTAAAAAAAAGTCATAATTGATAAAACCTCTAATTACATTCATTAGCCCTTTATAAGCAGAGCGATGTGAAGATGAAAGGCATCTTCCAAACACATGTAACCTCATGTGGTTTCAGTCAGAATTGCTTGAGTTGAAGTGACACCAGTGAATTTTGAAAATGGTACGCGCTCCCGTGTTATTTCAAGATGAAGAAGCAGCTGTGCCCCAGGCAGGATCGTTCAGAGGAGGTATTGTGAAACAGAGCCAGTTTAATTGAGGATCAGGGTGGCAGGGGTGTGCGGCTTCATGTCTGTGGGCATTAAGTATGCAGTGTTGGTTGTTTTTCACTTGACACTTTTTTTTTTTTAAAGGTTTTTTGTTTTTTTGATTTACTTGTTGATTAAGCTAGATAAGCAAACCATTTGCGCAAAAAAAATAAAAAAATGTTGACCTTTATAAATGTCAGTTAAGGTGTAGTGCCTGAATTTTAAAATTAGCTTCAGAGACAGTATTTTCACTCCTCCTTTTATTATTGTGCAGATTATGAATATCTCCTCCCCACACTTTCCCTGTTAAACAGAGACATTCCCTTAATACTTTACAAATAGAGAGCAGTTTGGCATTCATAAACCCGTTCTGGTTTTGGCTTCTTTAACAGTGAAGAAACATTTCACCAATACAGCCTTGTATCTATCAAAACCATTCTTCAAATAAGAATGATCTCCTAATGGCGAGTGGCCACCCTTTTAGGCTATAGAGCCATACCACTGACCAGAGCAACCACAACCAAAAACATCACAAACAAGAAATTATTTAGTTTGACTAAATAGCACCAACTACACTCAAACACAACCTCACTGCTCTTTAAAACATTGATTTTGTTGCATTTTGACTGTACTGGTTTCTGCTTAAGTGTGTGTCATAGCCATTACAAAACAGAAATATGATACTTCAAAAGAACTGTATTGTGGAGCTCAGTGAGTTATATATGGCTCAAGGGCCATCATCTTGACAGCCCAGTTCTAAAAGGACAGGCTTTGTTTAGTTTCTTCTCAAAAAATAATAATTAATTTGACTGGGGTTCTATACGGTACAAATAATTTGTTCTACGTGAAAGAAAAAGTATTACAGACTTCAGTTCTTCTAACATGCCATGTTGTAAATTAATAGTGTACAATCTGGCTGCTTTCCAATACCGTGTAAATTCATTGTATCCTGTATACAGCGGCTGGGCTAAGCAGTTTCTTTCTGCCTAACTGTTATTGCAGAATATGAATCTGCTCAATTCTCGGTAATCACAGAGTGCTAGACCCAGGAAACGTAGAAGTGTTGTGAATTTGACTGCATGAATTCCACAAATATAGCAGCGGCTCTATCACCACCCTTGCCACTCTGAAGCCTCCGCGCACTGTGGCATTAAGCAATGCATATGCAAGGGGTGGTGCTGTGTGACCTATACTGCTGAACCCTGCCTGTGAGAGATATGCGCTTGAAAAACCACTCAGTGAGAAGCTTGCTCGGGAACCACAAGGCTGCTTGCTCATAAGGCGGCTTGGTGGTCCAGTGGTTAAAGAAAAGGTTCTTGTTAGCAGGAGGTTCCTGACTCACTGAGTGTGACCCTGAGCAAGTCACTTTGGATGAAAAGTAAAAAAAAAAAAAAAACGGAGGTCCTATTGAAAGCGAATCTGCAGCAGCAGTTGAGATGCATAGTTTGCTACCTGGTCTCTTTAATTCGCTTTGGATTAAAATGTCTGCTAAATGACTAATAATAATATTTCACATACTGTTGTACTGTAACACTGTGTTAGCAGACTACAGTATATCCCATTACTGTTTTATCACTGGTGTACTAAGAAAAAATATACAGTGTCAGACTGCTACACAACCCTGTGAATCAGTTATGCTGTTTAACAAACGCATGGCTTCAGAGTACAGTACTAGTAGTAGTACTACTACTAGTAGTAAAAGTAATGCAGCAGTTCCAAATGAACAGTACAGTATGAGATGCTTTCTACACTAATATCTAGTTTTGGAAAATAACATCTGGCTGTATTTGTCACGCTATGCTGCAACCTGCATGCAATACAGCAAGCTACAGAATGTGAGCAATGCGTGATGTCATCTACTGGTTTCTGCATACAACTGCTATTGAACGCTGTCTACGCAGTGCCTCTCTGCAGTCTGTGGTTAGGGCGCAGCCGTCATGTACCAGTAGCCCCTCCCCCCACGACCCAGATAGGAATCTTAACACTGAATAGTGTTACATTTATGTTGTGCAAGCCACACCAAGTCATGCCACTTTGGAGTCTGAAGGGGCAGCCGGGGGTTGTCAGGTTGATTTCTTGGTTTGTTGCTGCAATGTTTCAAAACATTGTGGCTTCTTATAACACACTCATTGCTTCACGTTACTTCTCTCTGTGGTCCCTTACAAAAAAGTATTACCTGAAACTGGTGCATACTACTACCGTACCACAAAAGACAGTTGTCCCTGCTTAAGTCAAAGTACAGCCAGGTTTATTTTACAGTAAGTATGGCACTTCTAATTCCATATGGTTTGACCCAAAGTGGTGCATTGTGCTTTTGTAAAAGTGCACCAGTAGCCATTTAGTAGTTTAGTATATCTGCAGGTAAGCATTGTAAAACATAGCGAGGTATGGTAAAGCATATTAAAGAACATGACAAACTGTATAGTATAACCATGGGAAAACCGTGACTGAAAATACCATGCAAAAATACAGTGGTAAACTTTTATAAGGAATTTCATGGCTGTTTAATATTTCACTGGTTTTGGATCATCTATGCTATTTCTTATGCATTGATTTAATGAGCCCCTAAGTAAGCCAGTAACTCCTTATATTCCTCAGAGGTCACCCGTCCAAGCACTGGCTTGACCCACTTCCCATTGCTTTTGATATCTGACAAGTTCACAGAACAAGATAGGAATGCATGTGAAAGTGTGCAGCACAGGTAAGAGCCAAGGTTTTATATAGAGAGTATTTTATTGCTTCCTCTAAACGTCTGTCGTCAGCACATTTGAAAAGGATCTGTTTAATATATTCTAAAATGCATTGTCTAATTTATAGTTAATAAAGGTGATTTATGTACAGAAAATGATAATGTGTTATCAAAATCTCACAAGAAAAAAGTGCCAGGAGTTGTTTAATGTTTCCCATCTTGTCTAGCCAGAGTGTGGAGTTTGCCCTCAAGAGCTTAGAGATATATGTGAATATTCTGTTTTTTACTGTACATTTTTTTTGGAATGAATGGAAGCATGTGGAGCAAGGAAATCCATCAAATCCACTCCATGTTAGACCCCAGTGCAGTTCCTCAAAGATAAAGACGGCTTCAAAGCCAGAGGAAGCCCAGGCCTAATAGGGTGCATCCTCCAGGTTTCCTGTTGAGCTGACCCCAGTTTCAGTGCACTTTGTTTAGGCGTAGAATTGAGGTGACCAGCCAACCCTCACCCCCCACCTCCACCTCACACAGATACTTGTGCAGAAAGTACAAGCTTCCTCATAGCTCCCATACAGCAATTCATAATACAAACTGCATTTATGCACTCGTTCATTTATAATTGATTGACCTGCTCTGCCACAGCAGCTCGTAAAAATGATGTAACTGATACATATCTAGAGAATGATGGTTTAGAGATGATAGTTATTGTGAACTGAGACCCAGGTTTTACCTGGCATGTATTTCTCTTGGGCAGAGTGTTCTAGAAGCTAAGCAGGTTTTGTGTCTAGTTGAATGGGTTCTTCCAACCCGATCATTAAGATAACTGGTAATTGCTTTATGCTGGTAAATTATGCCATGAATTATTGTTGGCAGGAAGTCTTTGTTCCAATTATATGCAGTACCTATATGGATTAAGAAAGACAGCTCTTAATAAGCACTTGTAAATATCTGTGCTTTATTAAAGGCTGAGTAAGAACAATTTAGGTGATGCATCCATAAATGGATAACCCCAATGTGCAGACAATATTAATGAGATGGAACTTGAAGGATTCACTCTGGAAACCCAACAAGGAGGCGGGTCTCTCCGAAACGAGAGAACGGCACAACCAAGCACAGAGACTTTCTCAGGTTAGGTAAAGTAGTTTATAATTAAAAAATAATGCATATGGACAGTACAACACTATGAAGGTTAAACTCTGATGGCGGATGTTTAATGCTGTTGTAGAGTAGAGTAGGGGAACTGGCAAGCAAAGAGCTAAGCATGTCGGAAGGAAACTAGTAAAGAACATCAGGTGCACATCTGGATTCAATCTCACCTTGGCGCAGATAAAAATAGAGCCTGCCACTCAGTGACGTGCCGTGGCTAAAACACACCAGCCCGAGATCAAAGAAATGAATATTAAAAGAAAGTGGAGGCCTATTGAGCCAACCTGATGCCCAACAGCTGAAACGTCATTGAAGTGTCTCCACGGTCAGATCTCTGATCTGCGCCCTGCTTTGAAGCAGAGGGGTCACCGCACCCTGGTTTGCAGATAAGATCCGCGGATTAGAGATGTTGAAAGAATATGTTTTCAATTTGACTTATGCCACCCCCTCCCTGTCTCCCTCCCTGTCTATCCTGTATGCCTGACACCTGATTAATACTCCTTTAGAGACTGGGTGAAGTGGGGATCAATAAATCACTTTTTTTTATGCATCTGCAGGAAAATTAAAAACATGCTCGTTGCTAAAAATATATAGAAATCTTTCAGCAGATGCTTTTTTGCCTTATCTTTTCCTGGCTCTGATATGCTTCTTGGATTTATAAACTGGTGTTATATTTAGGATCGGGTTTTGTCCTCTTGCTTTCTTTTTTTGGGGGGATTTTCTTTGTTCTCCAAATGCTTCCCAGTCAGCCTGTCTGCTGTACAGCTGTAATTTGTTTTTTATTAGCCAGCATCCAGGTAATTAGAGACAGAGATACAATTCTAATGATCTGTGTTTACAGTGTTGTGTACGTTCAACTCTTGGTGTGTTTTATTAAATCGTTTTTTAGCATTCAATTCTGTAATTGGGAAAATTTTGGACTTCATTTAAGATATGGTGGGCTTAGTAAGACTCTTTGATTAGGCTTTTCAACTCATTGCATTCTGCTGCCTTTTACCTGTCTGAGGTACTTTTAACAGCAGGACTACACTTACCAGAATGCATTGTGTAGCACTAGTGTACATGGGGTCACATGGTAAACCTGCCTTTGATGGCTCTTACACCTGACACACCCTATACTTCCATTCGTAGCAATACCCTTTGACCCTCTGTTTCTTTAGGGGTTGTGGTAAGCCAAACTAGCCTTCACCCACACTCTGTATTTTCGATTTTGGTAGCCTGATTGGTTCATGCAGAATAGTGGGAACCAGAATAATGGGAACCAATCAGAATACTATAAGTTTCCTAATTCATGCACTGTGACAGCCTCCTTGCAATCAAGTCAGCAGCTGCATTAAAAAATAAAAAATAAAAAAAATAAAAAACAGGACTTGCAAACTCTGTTTCAAAAGCACAAAGCTTTTCTCCCCACTCTGCCCATTCACAGAATGTCTTAGACTCTGCAGTCCCGTGCTGGGAGGGTAACCCTCTATATACCCAGTCCTGTGTCCTTATATAACCATGTGTGGGCGGTTATAACCAGAGGATTGTGATTTTCTTGGTGCAAACGATCGAGCACAAATGCAGGAAACCAGGCAGCTGTTGAAATAGCAATGCTATTGAAGACTTTTTAAACAAATAATAACAATCTGCAGTCACATTTTTGGCTGTTTTTGGCAGCAACCCGCTGGAGATCATTTCCAACCCCCAGCCTCTGCAAGACTGAACATACAAGCCAGGTGCAGCCTTTTATACACACACCTGCCTCAGCTACACAAGATCAATAATAAGCAGCCCACCAATCAGGGTCCACCTGTCACTCCATTCCATCAGCATTCTCACATGGAAATGTGTTCTAAACAAGGGTCAAGCTGAACCTTTTGCTGGGTCCAGTACATCCACACACATTTAACTGAAACCCTATTTACATGAGAGGGGTTTTCACAAGGATGCAGGTGATCTCTCTGACAAGCGAGATACATCTTCAGAACCCGCCAGAACCTTACATCTTTTCAATATATAGCATGTGTGTTTTTAAAAGAGCGCAAAACAGCAGATGTGCAAAATATTTGTGCAGGAGTAGCATTTTATAATCTTTTCATACCAACCACAATACCACTGACAAAAACGTGTCATCAAAACGTTTGCCAAACATATTAATATTGTACTGATTTGAAAAAGAATAATAATATAGTCAAATGTCTTTTCCCAATAAATATTTTTTATAAATGTATATAATACAGTATTTGCCCTGTGCAAGTTTACCAACATCATTTTTGCATTGTATTTTTGCAGCTTTCCTACGCTTTTCCCATGGTTATACATGCAATCACCCTGGTTTACCATTTTTAAAAAAATATGTTTTATCATGGATCTCCTTGCTTTACAGGCTGCCAATGCTTTACCATACTTTCACTATGCTTCATTACACTTTGCTATAGTTTTACTATGGTACACTTTTATAAGACATAGTGTGATAAGTATTTCTATTTTCTTTTTAAAAAAATGAACTGATTTGGTAATACAGTGTAATAAATATTTTAATAGCCTCCTGTTGTTTAGTTTATAGTCAGTTCTCAAGACGTTCATTAAAAAAATATGCTTTTAAAATGCAGATCTGTCAGTGTGTGTAAAAGCCAGAGGAAATATCCAAGCAGAGATGGCTTGGTAGTTTGAGAAGAGACACCAAGCCAGAGATCATTTTCAAAGACTTTCAGCGTTCTGTCTCAACCCTGCCTGCTACTGCAACACCCTGTGAGTCTTGTTTACATCCTTAGCTGCCACCTGCAGCAGGATTGCAGGGCAGCACTTTGAACTCCCCTCTCTGCTCGAGAGTGTATACAGAGTAAACAACAGCAGTACGTGAGAAAGTGTAAACAGCAATCCATGTGGGCTGCAGGTGTGAAGTGTTTTAGTTTGCTTGTTTACTGGTTTCAGCCCACGGTAATTGTAAACCCTTATCAAATGATCTTCAATGGTAATGCAGTACTGCCACTACAAAGGCAATGTAACGGTAGAGTCACATGTAGAATTGTACTTTCATATTTTGACAAACCAGTGAACATAAGAACATAAGAAAATGTACAGACCAGAGGAGGACTTCCAGTCCATTAATATTTATGATTTGCTTATCAATGAAAACTGATACTTAAATAGCGCTGCTAGTAAATCACTACATCTGCTGTAGATGCATGAGGTTCTTTTGCCAGGAGCATCTTAAAAATGTGTGTCAGGCTCTCAAATTGATGCACAAATCGGGGTGTGCAAACAAAGATAATGTTTGTTTCCTGTAGCCTGTCCCAGTTAAGTTTGTTGCCAACAAATCTGAAACCACAGCTTAAAATGGAAAAAAAAAGTCCTCACCAGAGTTGAGCACCTTAATTGGGGTTGCTTCCTGTGGTCAGTCCCTGGAACAGGGGCATTCTCTCTGGAACATCTGGGTTTGGGCAACCATCGGCAATGGGCTCGCTGACCTCTGACCTTGGATACAGTGGAGCTTTCCTATTGTTTACCTCTGCTGTGCAATCATGCGGCCCTCCCCTTTTCATTTGTCTTAATTGACTGCTGATCTGACCAGTGCTCGCATTTTTTAAAACTTACAGCTTGCCCATATTTTGATCACGCAAAACCCACCGCTTTCATTCAGCTTATTTTAGTGCTGCAGTGTCCCGAAATACCTCTGGTAGTCTAGTTTGTCCACAATCCCAATGTAGCCTTACTTCTAAAGCACTATCTTCTTCCCCCTATTGAAGCACGCTTTGTGTTCTCTAAGCCACACAAGCAAATTCTCCTGCCACTAATTCTATTAGTATTTGTGAATACACTATACACACAGGTTAACATCCCTGTGTGTGCTTTATAACTGTGTTAATAAATGCTTCAATGCTTGATACTGGTTTAGGGTATCCTGGGAAAACTTGGTGTGAAATGCATATAAATTAGACAAGAATGTAACGCAATGGAAAAGAGCTGACGTCAGAGAACGCAAGGATCCTTCATCACTGCTGCAGGGCTAAGCTAGTGGGAACTGGGAAGGAGCTGGTTTTGATTTTCTGAGCGGCGGGAGGCTGGGAGTCTCTGTTGTTTTTAGAGTTCACTGTATCGGGACAGTCTCTGAAGGGAGGGAGCCCTCTAGGAGCTGGCCAGTGATATATGATCCTCTGGTGTCTAATTAGGGGGAACACTGGGCGGATTTATTCTTTATCTAAAGCGCTCTTTCCAGAAGATAAAGGCCAGGGCTGACTACTTAGTTTCACTGCTGGGAACGAACCAGTTTCTGACTTGCCAGGCCCCTCTATACACACAAACTCTCAAGCAATGGGATGGTGCAGGGAGACCCAGTACTCTCTGGATCATAGGCTATTCTGTGTCCCAGTTCTTGGAGGGTAGTAATCATTCTCAATGCAGGTCCAGTGAATACACGGCATGGCTCAAAACAGGAAAATACGTTATACTTGAGGTAGTGTCTTTTTTACTACAGGCGGAAATTATTCCTTTAAGGACTCAGCCAGCAGAAAATTTAACAAGAACATATCTGAGATGAGCATGGACTGTAGTCAGTGGAAACAAAGCTTTCCTTTTAACTCAAATAGTTGGGTCAGAGGTTTCCATTCTAGGATGGACAATCTCAAATTATGTTGTTGTTGTTTTTGTCCCATCAAAATGACTTTTTGTAGCACAAATGTGCTCAATAATGAGATGTTTTTGAGGGGTCATCATACCATGGGAAATGCACCGTAAATTTAAAAAAACTTTTCCTTGATGTTGTCCACTAGTATTTATTTGTTTTCCGTTCTGAATGTGAAAAAGGCTTTTATCTTCCCCTAGCCGGTGTGTGCGATACTTTGTATTGTTGTTATTTTTTCTTTTAAAGTTTCATTGGCTCAGTGGGGTGGTGCCCAGCTGGCTCAGCCAGAGTGTCTCTGGTTTATATTAGACGTGATTCATTAAAGGGTGTGTTTACATTGCCAGAGCCTGCACACTGGCAAGAGGCTGAGGGAATTTGTATTTATGTATTTATTTATTTTACAAGCCCTGGTGAAACATTTCCGAAAAGGGTCAGATTACACCCCGAGACGAGTCCTTTGAGGGCTAATTTAGGGGGAGTGGGTGGGATGTTGGCCCTCCAGAATAGAAAGGTGGTGAGAGTGAGGCGACTGTGTTGTTCTGCTATATCATTGTTACAGTGATTTTTATCTTTGTTACATTATGACTGAGCTCTGACTTGCTTTTGGTAGTTAGTCAGGTTTATGACTGCTACCTAGACCATTTGTACTGGTACTGAAAAACATACAAGATTGACCAAGACCCTGTCCGGCAGTGCTCAGTTACAGCTCAGCTCATGTCATCATGCCACCCTTCTGCATGGAAAGCAGTGGACAACACAGAGGTGAATAAATATACTTCCTCAGAAAGAGATACAATTAGGGGACCTGAAGATTTGTAAACCAACATGGAGCTCTGAGCATTCAGGTGTTTTAAGATTAGTTAGAAATTCGAATTGAAATAAAAACCATAAAGAGTCTGGAGCAGGATAGGAAAATCCTCTTTACTACACGTTTAACCCTCCAATAGTACGCAGGACCTTGGACTTGTCAGCCTGCTGATCTACAGCCAACCCTTGTTCATACACCAGGTTTTCCTTGGAGGATATCCATCCAAGTATGGCCCAAACCCAACCTTCTGTATCTTGTGAAATCTGGCGAGTCCATCATCTAAGTATTGTCCAAACCCAACCTTCTGTATCTTGTGAAATCTGGTGAGTCCATCATCTAAGTATTGTCCAAACCCAACCTTCTGTATCTTGTGAAATCTGGTGAGTCCATCATCTAAGTATTGTCCAAACCCAACCTTCTGTATCTTGTGAAATCTGGCGAGTCCATCATCCAAATATTGCTAAACCCAACTTTCTGTATCCTGTGAAATCTGATTTCCATTACATGAGAGTGGATGTTAAAAAGTCATGCTGATTTGAACACTGCTCTCGACAAGATCATCACCAACTAAGACTTAGCTTTACAGTAAACTAATGTGATCCATCTGCATCTCCATCCATTTGCGTTGCTTTCCATCTGATGATGTAGATATCCTTCTGTCTTGCGTTGATTGCTGAAGTGTAATGCTGGCTCCAGGGATCAGCTTATTTTGCCTCCCCAGCGCATCAGCACACATAACGGCTGCAATGCTTGCTCCGGGGATCAACCACATTGCGGTCTCCCCAGCGCATCAGCATGACAACCATCTGGATTGAGCTAAGTAGGGTACATCTCTGGGTCTTCAAGTGTGCACCTTCTGTATCTTGTGAAATCTGACGAGTCTGTCATCTAACTAATGCCAAACCCAACCTTCTGTATCTTGCGAAATCTGACGACACCATCATCCAAAGTGGCTTGGCTGAAGTCATTGGAAACAAGAAATCTAGGTCTTGGTTTCTTCCAGGAGAGGCTTGGAGTTCCCCTGGCACAATGTCTACTGACTTGCAGTTTATCTTGTTTGTCTACAGCAGTTTCTAAAAGCTCTTTCCTAATGTATTTCTGTAAAGCTGGCGTCAGAAATAACAGCAACGGAAAAAAGGAGAAGCCAGGTCTTTTGAAATAAAGCTGCTCCAAAATGCTGGTGAGGGAAAAAAGAGATTATTTACACAATAAATATTGAAATGACATGCGCCCACATCTGGCTCCCAGCATCAGCCCTATTTCTGTCCAGTTTCTGCAAGTGCTTGAATAAATATGTATTATGCTTGCGTATGATCATATACAGCATTGCATTGTGTGAAGTGTCGTCAGTCCTGACTGTCACCTTTGGGGTAAAATGACACATTTTCCACCCCTAGTCTTTCTGCTTTGGTAATAAAATGAATAATACTGGGGTTTGGGGTACTGCTGTAGTTATTAACCACCCTAAATGAATACTGTTCTGGCTCTGGTCAATACCAGTTGGAGAGTAGGTACTTTGAAATGCATTTAGCAATTGAGAAACAGATGATTTAAGATTAGACCTTCCTGTCAATCTACACCATGAGATCATGTCAGATTGCCAGTATAGCTTTGATCCTATTATCTGTTTTGTTCTTTTAAACTGAGTCAATGTAAATGACCTTCAGATGATACAGAAATATTCTGTGTTTGGTTAAGACCTAAATGACCAGTGTGGGTCTATTGAAGTCCTGCATAGCATGCAACACAGCGCTATTAATGAAAGAAAACACAAAAGGAAATACATTTTGGCTGGCCGAAAAGTGCTGAAATTAACAGTAATCTGGGCTGCCTTTCAGAGTTTAAAGCTTTGTGGGAAAGCAATCTTGCAAACTTTGTGTGAACGCAGTCCTAAGCAATATATAAATGAATTTGCTCTCTTATGATAACATAGTAAATAACTCCAGGCAGCCCTGAGCCACAAACTATGTGAGCATGAAAGCTTGATTCTTTCTTGTCCTCCCCTCCAGCTTGCTAACTGCAGCTTTGGCTTCTGTGCCAATAAATACAGGGCAGCAAAGTCCGTTCCCACAGTACCAAGGGAGTCTTCAGGAGCATGGCACCCCCCACACTCACAGCCATTCAGACAGACATAGCCTGCGTGAAAGATTAATATGAACATGCAGACCTTTAGGTCAAAGCGAGTTTAATATCACCATAGTACAATCAGAGCCCAGCAGCAAACACAGATTTGGGAGACATACAGCAGTGATGTGTTACAACGCTGGCTCATGCCACTGAAATGTCATGAGCGTGTCTAAAAAAGAAAACGTTACCAGTGTGGCACTTCTCTCCTATCCTTGTGCCACCCATGGTACAGAACCACTGCATTGCCTTTGCAATGATGAGCATTTGGTAAGGGTCCTACATTGAGCCTCTTGTTCTTTGGGTCTATAACAAGGGAGATACAAGTGGATGGGTTTGATTGGCTGTGGAGCATGCTAAAAGTGCCAGAGCAAGGCAGAGCGTAATGAGATATGTAACACAGGCCAAGAGCAGTGTATGTGACTATAGATCTTTCTGCTCCATGCATCAGGAGCTTGTGGCATCATGCTCTGGTTTATATGTTAGACCTGAAAGGTACCTATAGTGAGGGGCTGGAGGCTGGAGTTTGCAATCTGTTTTGTATTATTATTATTATTATTATTATTATTATTATTATTATTATTATTATTATTATTATTATTATTATTATTATTATTATTATTATTTATAACAAGACAGGACAGCAAAATGTTACACTGTTAAGGTTTTTAACTCCAGCCTTTGCTTTTGCTATTATGTCAAGAATGTGAACACTACTGAACGTGGTTAAGCATAGAGAAAACCCATTTTTCACAGCCCAGACAATGGGCACTGAAACATGTCAAGTCATTTAACTGCGGATGAAAACATATTATTAACATTTTCCTTGCGTTTGTGCAGTCGTATTAAAATCGGCGTAAACATTTGGGTCTCTGTTGTGTTGGCTGTCTGGCTACAGCGCCTCAACATTTTTTTGATAGAATGGAATTCCGGGGGCTGTTCTATGGCTCTGAACAGTGGCAGATCTACAAACAGTTTCTGTTGCGGAAATCAGACTCCCATTCCTGACTTTCCTGTAAGAGTTCTTCCCAACCCTGAATTCAAATCATTAAACTTTGACTCAGGTTAATCCCATTTATTCTGTAACAAAACTGAGTTTGATAGAAGTACTCTGGTTTTCTTCTGTGTTACTGGATATTGATTGTGGCGGGACAAGTCATCTGCACCTCAAATGAGTACCGTAATTCTAAACAAGTTGACTGGAAAGGTTGGATAAATAATGACGGTGGAACGCTCTCTGTGCTTCAGGGTCTCCTGAAGCTCTGCTTGGTTAGCTCAGATTTATGAACCAGCCATGGCTAAGATTAGCCAAGGGAAACGACGGTCGCTACTGGGCATTGAATCACTGGGCTGACACTGAGGAGAGTGCGTGGAGGAGCAGGGGAGGAAAAGGTCATTGGGCAACCAGCCGACCAACTGGGTAGCCGCTTCCTGTCCTTAATCCTCGAAACACAATTGGGTCAAACTGAAAAGACACTGTCACCAATGGCCCTGAATTGGAGTATATCATTACTTTTTTTTTTCAGTGACATCATCTTGATGTCACAGATAGAAAAGCCATGGGATTAAACTCTGACCAAGTTTTTGATCCCAACTGCACTCAAGGACAGTGAGGTCCTTTTCTAACCCAGTGGAACAGCAGCCACCACAAACAAGCCTGGGGGTGTTCAAATCATGCTGTTGGGATCTATATTACAGACAGCAGTAGAGCAGAGGGTGATTGGGGTGTATATTAGTCTGTACTGAAAACAGAAAGCTTTTGGAAAGGGGTGGAAATTGCATCGGAGACTACTACAAGTGCAAAGCTGCAGAATGAGGGTTCAATGTGTGTCTATTTTTGCTAGCCTCAATAAAGACGTGTCGTGTTTTTTTTTTCTTCGAATATATATTTATGGAAAGTACCTGTTTTTACAAGCAGGTTTGATATTTATTGACACAGACCAGTTGAAAGGCCTTTAATGAAAGCTGAAACACGGACCACACAAGAAAGAAAAATACTACGTTAAAAACAACAACAACAAACAAAGAAAAAAAGAATAACAATCCGTACGAACGTGTGCCCGTCTCTCAGAGGGGGGAGGGTGCGAGGGGGGAGGGGTGGGGGGGGGGGTTGGAAGCCAGGGGGCTTTGGCACGTTGGACTGGCCCAAGGTCTGGTTTCTCAGGGAGGAGGAGGGAGAAAGGCAGAGTGCTGAGAACAGCAGTTCCTTTACTCAAATCTGCTTTTTTATATTTGTTTTTAATGAAAAATGAGGCCAGAGTCGGGAGTCCTCTTGATGTTGCCTTGTTCCCAATGCTACTGGCAGCAGGATAAATCACACCAAAGCAAACGAGGGAGAGAAGGAAAAAAGAGAGGATAGAAATATAAAAAGAGGGAGGGAGACAGAAGATGGGAGGTGTATATTAATAGCAAGCCTGAGCACCGCACTTGGTTGCTCAAATTCTTTTTTTAAACGTTTGAACATTGATGATAGATTCTAATCAATATTCCACCTCCCATATTAGGTTATCGCATGAAGGTGGGTGAGGCAGATAGAGTGAGAGTGGGAGAGCATGGAGTGGAGAAAGTGACAGAACTTGAAAAGGAAATGAGTAGCTTTTCACCTCCGGAGACACGGGTTCAAGCCTAGTTTAACTCACCACTGAAATGAGTTTTGGATGTAACAACAGAGGATACATATCACAAAAACAATTTAGCATAACCGGCATTGGCATCTTTGCAAGCAGTCTTTCAAAGCAAGGCCAGGTTGACCCCAGTAAATCCATTTACCCAAAGTTCATATTTCTAGTTTTCTAAATAAAAAAAATAAAAAAAACAATTAAAAAAGAAACAGAAAAGAAGAAAGGGTCGATGTTACAAAGCTTTGAATACTCAGAAAAACAATTTAATAGTGACAACATTGATGTGATGTAAATGAGAATTCTAGCTTTACCTGAGTCATAGTGAAAATGAGTCTGAAATACCTTCATGAGGGTTTTGTTCTAATGTGGGTTACAGGCTTGGTAGTTAGATCTTTAACAGCCCTCAAAAGAAATTCCAAACCAAAAGAGTTAAAAATAGACAGATAGTGGGGTTATTAGTGTGTGAAAGAGAGAGAGAGAGAGAGAGAGAGAGAGAGAGAGAGAGAGAGAGAGAGAGAGAGAGAGAGAGAGAGGTGGAAAAGCAGGACACTTTGATTCGAAGCAGATGCTTGACAAAGTCATGGCTGGAGAGCGGGGGGGGGGGGGATTGTTTAATTTCGGAAAATTCTCAGGCTGCAATGTTCCCTTTCTGAGGACAGGCCTCCACAGCCAATCAGAGGACAGAACGGTCTGGCCAGGGGTTTGATCAAGCCGCCCCATTGGTTTAGGGGTCACATGGTGGGCTCCAAGTGCAGATGTCCTGGGAACACTGCAGAATCCCAATGGTTTGGATGTAAAAGTGCAGTGAAAACATGAACTCATTCATCTGGAGACTTGCATAGTGTTCCAGTCCCCAGCTGTACACACATAAACACCCTCTCGTAAAAACTGTGTGTACACGCACACACCAAGCATTTCCATTGACAGTATTCTGGCAATGCTCTTCGTAATTCTACTAGTTTTTGCTTAGGCTAAAACACTGGTGTTGTAATGGTATGTCAATGGTGTTGTCGTACAGTAAACGTTGAGTTGCACAGATCTGAATTGGTTTATTAGTAATAAACCTCTCTCATTCCAATCTGCACCCAGCTCTGAGGCTGTGCAGCACCTCTTCATAAAAGAATGACTCACTCTCTTCTAGCCTCTTGTTATTAGTGGTAGCATTGTTCCTCTGTTTAAATCAATCATAATTACTAATGGGAATCACGAATTACCATCTGAAACGGTTTCATTTTCATGCAAACCTGGGGTCCTCTTTGTGTTGCGCCCCTCCGCGTGCCTCATGAATATTTCTCTTTTATTTTTCTGATTATTTTGGACCCGGCGAGATCCGTGACAGGGCAGGGAGGGTGATTGGCAGCGAAGGCAGCTGCAATAAAAATGCAAATCCGAGTAAGAGAAGGACAGCCTCAGCTTGACCCCTGCGTTCGCTTTATCTGGAAGCACTGCTTGTTAGCGCATTGCAGAAAATTCACGTTTGACTTTCCCTGTTAAAGAAATAACAATATTATCTCGATACATAATTCCACATTAATAAGATGCTTGTAAAAAGAAAAAAGCAAGTTTCTCATGAGAAAAAGACTGATAAATCAACTGGGGAATTGCTCCCAAATTAATTTCAGTACCCACCTTTAAAACCAATCCACTCTTCCACTGACAGCAACGCCTATGGTCACTGTTATGTTGTCGAGGCACGAGGATCCTTTAAACCCAACTTGACAAAGTTCTGAGATTGATCAGCTACTTGCCGAATGTCCTCCTCTCATTCATAAATCTTCTTATGTTCTTAGTCCAGACTAGTCCTTTTTTCTCACCAATCTTCTTACAGCATGGTCAACTGTTGAGTGGAAGCATTGCAACATGCCATTGAGATAGCATTATAATACAATACCAATTCATTTCCCTAAAGAAAACACTGGACTGGGGTCAAGCACAGTACAGTGGATCCTGACACAGTAGCACACCACCCTAGAGCACTGCAATGAAATGGCAGTATGTACAGGTTCACACCATTGCTATGACAGAATATGAAAATGTTGTATCATCTTGGTAAGATTCAGTCAATGGCATCCTATATGCGGTTATGCATTTCCATTGTGGTGCCACTAAATTGCTACTGAAGATCATTTAGTAAAGACACTGTGTGATCCTCATGTCAACTGTCATGTGATAGCGCCTGCTTTCAAAAATATGCTTGCTGCATGAGTATTATAATAAATTCTTCATGAGATCATTGCTGTTGTAGCATAGATAAGAGTTTAGGTGAATCATATACAGCATGCATGGGTATATATCTATGCGCTGCCCTGTATATACAAAGAGGTATACAATAGTGAGTGGGAGATGTGTTATATCCTAAATACGTAGCCCATGACGGCATGTTTCCTAATTGAATGCCAAGTCTGTCAAAGCTTGTCAGATCTACTATGTGTGTGATGCATAGTGCCTGTCGACAAGTTCTGAAAAGTTGACTTTTTACAAGAGAGAATGGTCTGTTATGTTGACAATGTGCACCACTGGCATTAGTAACCTCACTTGTTTTGTGCGAATATTAGCAAAGTACCATATCTTAAGACTTAACACAGTGGGTGCGATGTTTCCCCAAATAAAGTGCCTGTCTTCAAAGCTGTCTGCTTGCTATAGCTGTAATATTGCTGTGCGAGTACATGCTGCAGTTTGATGAGAAGTGGAGCGTGCAGTCAGTGTTTGAGGTCTTCAGTCAGGCAACAGGTGTTGGGGCTTCTTTTCTGGCAAATGTAACAGAATCTTTTTTTTTTTTCAGCAGATAAAAATAACCGCTGTGAATTCCCCCACTTTGAGCAGGTACTTTTTTCTGTCGCTGTAAGACCGTGCAGCTGCGACATCGAGGTTCCTGAAGAGACTATCTGATTGAGAAACAGACAGACAGAACTCCCATTTAAAAAAAAAAAAAGCAAAAGTGAGGTTACTATTGGTTTTACAACCGAAAAATAAAAACACTTTACTAAGTGTGTGTAACTACCCTGTAATTACACGGTAATTACACGAATGACTGCAAGGTAATTACATTGTTATTACACTTGCCAATGCAGCTTCATTAGAGGTCCAGAGCTTGCAGGATGAGTCATTCAGTCAGGGTAGTTTAGGTTTGTGTCCTTGCTGTGTGAGTTCACAGGTCTTCGCTGGGGATTACGGAGGGAGCATTGCATTGGCTCTGGCGCGCCAGTAGGTTAGGGAGACAAAAGCAGCAGGGACTGTTTCTCCATATTGTGCTACAGCGGACCCTGCAGGCCAGGCAACCATTGAGCTCAGGAGGATACCTGCAGGGCTGGACCTTGTCCTGCAGAGGGTAGTAGCTCGCAGACCGCTCTCGGGTTCCTGGGTGTAAAAGAGGAAGCTGGCTTGGTTGTGGGATCACAGACTCCCACTGAAACTTCATTTCCCTTGAGCTGCACGGGAAAGGGGAAACAAATAATTGGGAATTCTAAAATCAGGGGGTAAAATAATTGGGCACACTAAATAAAAAAAAAAAAACATTTTATAATACAGCGTCATTACAAAAGACACTAGCAAATGGTACCATTTTTCATTTTGTAATAAAGCAAGTTGCTGCTTTGCAACTACAGTCACGTGTGTGATCACTGTGTAGTTAGAGACAGTGTAGCATGCCTCACTATGTGCAGTCGACCCTGTCTCCTAAAGGAAGGCCTATGTTATTTTCTTACTTTCACTAATGGGTTGCAGGCCAAACTGCTGCTAGCATGTTGCACCCAGAGTTACCATATTTTGTTCAGAAATATCGTAAAGGAGAGGGTCGATGTGCTGAAGTTTTTTTTTTTAATGTGTTAACCTTGTATGCATCAGGCATGTGGTTAATCCATCAGGAACCACAAATTCAGTTTTATAATTTTTTTTATTTTTATTTCAAATAACATGTAGAGTCGTATCTCTTATAAAAGTTTTAACAGGACTGGGTTACCATGCCTTAAACCACATTGCACCTTGCTGTACTTTGCATTGCTTTCCCTATGGTAATGTAAACCATAGGGACCATTTTGTGTAGAAATGCGCTGACTGGATCACCTGAAACAGCTCTAGTCTCAGCTGGCAAGCTCTCAGCGCCTGTTACCAAAATGTGTGACCCACCTCTAACTGGAAACAGGTCTGTGCTAGTTGAGTGAGAGCCATTGCCAACAGATCAAGCTAGAGGGAGCGAGACACACAGATAGTCTTCTGATAAGCAACTCCATCCATTTTCACCTGTGCTCGGCATTCACAACATACCTGTCTGGCAGCCCAGCTTTCACAAGCGATTCGCTGCTCTCTTGCAGGGTCGGGGTTGTTTATCATTCAAATTCCACTTCCAATTCCTTTTTAAAATCAATTCCCAGTTCCAATTCCCCAATCCCATTCCCGTTTTAACCCATCCCAACGCATCATTGATCACAATTGCAATGACCGGTGTTCTGTTCAAACGAGCTTCTCACGGTGGCAACACATTGATTTTACAAAGGATACGGAATTGGAATTGAGAAGCAGGAATTGACCCCAGCTCTGTTCTCTTGCGTTTCAGATGAGCTTACATTGGGGTTCACGTTTATTATGGGATGTTTTAGAAAAAGACCTTCGACCGGTTTCAGAGGCTGGTTTGCTCTGGTTTTTTAAAGCTACTGAAGGTCTATGAAACCAACTGAACACGATAGATGCAACTTTATATTTTCTGAGCCCAATTTTAATGTAAAAAAATATTATTTTATGTAAATTCCATATCATAGCACTCATATGCTATGAAAATTCTGTATATTTGGTTGTAAGAAATTAATTACAGTGGTTGATATAACTATAACTATAACTGTGTGTGTGTGTGTGTGTGTGTGTGTGTGTGTGTATTTCTAGTTATCAGTTATTTTTTATCTAAACTATATGTAGTATACAAGCTGTGTGCTTGTTTTTACTTAGACATGCAGGCTGTATGTAAGCCAGACATTACAAACACATGAATGGACCCTGTGTGCATATTCTCTGGACTGGCTTCATTGTCAGGCATGGGAGAAACATATGTGTTAACCAGGACCATGCCATGGATGAGAGTGCGGGCCGGGGTGGTGGGTCGTGGAACTCAGCTCTTTAACAGTGCACGATGGCAGGCAGCAGCTTCCAGTACTAAAATTCATACTTCTGACTTCCCCTGAGAGCATGGTGTTAAGAAAGAAGTATTTACTTACAGTACCGCTGGTAAAGCCCTGTCATGGTTTCACAAAGTCATTTGGCAGTTCATGAAATACGTCATTAACTTTCATAGGGCTATACGTTTAGTCCAAAATAAATGAACAGCTTATATAAAATATCATATGAACTGACACAGCTTATCGTTATTAAAAATGTGCATGGCATTTTGCAAATGCATGGCTGATATATTTTGCTAATGCCTTCCGAACAAGTTTCAACAACACAATGCTTAAAGCCGTCTTATTTTCAACAGCCTCATCAACTCAGTGCAGCTATTCTTCAATGTCAAAATCAGAATGAATATAGAAATGAATACTGAAGAGCACCACTCTATGTTACAATGCACAGTTGCCCTGTCAATAGTGCTTTTAGAATTAACGGTAACCCTTCACCCAGTGACAAGAATGTCTGTCAGCCAATCAAGGCCTTGGGGGTGTTACCTAGAATTCAGGTGACCACAGAAGCACGGCTAACAAATTAGCAAGCTGCTCCGTTCTCCAGTGTTTCTGATTGGCTGAGAGTGTTTCTGGGAAAGTAGAAATTACTATTTGTAAGAACCTCTTTTTATCCTCACTGATTGTTTTTATTTATTTTCTAGAAGCCAACCGTTAAATAATTCCATGAAACGTTATTAATGACATCAAAACAGATACTGTTAATACATTCCATAACAGAAATCGTAGAATGTGCTGTTCTTTTCTTTCTGTAATGTAAACAGAAGTTTGTACAATCATATTGAAATATGTGTTGCAGCTATATCTGCCGTAATATATTGCTTAAGTTATTAGCCAACCGAAGTTACTCAAACTGACCAGGAAACTAGGATTGCCAAACTCCATTCCGCATTCTCCTTCATGAGAACCTCATGTGCATGTTTCTGCGCAACTCAAAATCAGATTTCTGTTTTAGCAGAAACACGCACATGAGCAGCAAAACACACACAGGTAGCCAGCCTCTCCCTGGACAGAACTAACTGTAGCACATAGGGTCAGGCTTAAATAGAGGTGGGCCAGGCTAATTTGGCAATGAATTAAGCATTCACAGGATCATTAAGACTCTTTTCAGATTTATTTATAAATGAATACATTAACACACTCAAATATGAAGGTAAAGAGAATGCTATTGTTGATGATGTTGGTGAGATTATTCTGCACATTTATACAGCAGAATATGAATGAAGGAAAACAAGAACTGGGAGAGAATAGGCTGACACCAAATAAATCAGAAAAATAACACCATTTACACGGGAGGGGTTTTCACTCAGTTGCAGGCCTGCACGCTTTAAGGAGTGCTAACCGTGCTTTCAAATCAATTTTTATATTGGTTGTTAGCCTTATTTATGCCTCATTTTATGGTGCTAACAATTGTTTTTTGTTTTTTTTTTGCAAATATGTTATGCAAATACAACACTAAAGATAAACGACTACACCAGAGACCTTTGCTGTAGATCACATGACCAGGAAGCTGCAGAAAACTTGCAGCTACGTTTCAAATATCTGCATAATGCAAATTGAATTAAAAAAAAAAAAAAAAAACAGAGAATCGTAAGATCTTCAACAGAGGAAAAGTGGGACCAGAGAAGATATTCCTGATGCCAGTAAAAGCTGGCCAGCTTCCTTTATTAGCTTTGTGATCTTCATGCAGTTCAAGCTCAGATTTGCATACAAACGCATTCCATCTTTGTATTGTTTAGTTTTTTATTCCATTCAATGCAGATGCGTTTTGGTGGTGGGGTGATTGGACTGAGACTAGGTTTCATGTGGGTCTAAGAGGCTCAAGCAGCAAACTAAGAAGCTTGGTTTATCCGCACACACACACACACACACACACACACACACACACACACACACACACACACACAGAGAACCACACTGGTGGGGCGAGACTCTGAAGCACTCTTTTGTGTGAGTATCATAATGAAAACTTAGTGCGAGGTGCGCTCCACGCAAATTGTTAACTTTATGGTGCGTTAGACCGCCAAAGGGTAAAATCAACCAAATTAGCATGGATACAAAAACATGGACGTGTCACCTAGACCAGGGCTTCCCAAACCCAGTCCTTGAGACCTGTGTCTTCTGATTTTCATTCCAATGGACCTCTCACGTACCTAACCAATCACTCGCTTAATTAGACCTTGTTAATTGTTCTCATGCCATTTGTAACATTGTACAGTTAACTTGAAATCTCTAACTGTTTAAGAGCTGGAAACAATTAAAAAGGTCTAATTAAGCAAATTATTACTTGAGAGTTCACTTGGAATGAGAACCACAAGACACTGGGGTCCCGAGGACCGGGTTTGGGAAGCCCTGGTCTCGACGGGATCAAAAAGTTTGCTTGGAGGAATGAGTTAATTTACTGAAGGTAACAAGCAAAAAGGGTCTGGTGACCCTGTAGTGGCATAACTGGAATCCTCTGCTGGGAAGAATCTCAAGGCTTTATTGAAGAGCACGGAGGAGCGGCGTTTCACGTGAGGATACTATATTCAGATGCACTGACAGAGCTGTGTTGAGAATCTCACCCAGAGTCCATGTGTGTCTGTGGTCAGTTGTAATGAAACCTGTGTTGGGTAATACAGAGATACTTCTGCAAGCTGGTCTCTGATCTTGGGAGCACTTGGTTCGATCCTGAGTCCTCTATACTGAGTTGAGGCCTCTGTCAGTCACATGTGATTGATTCTCAAAGCTATTTACTCCAAATCGTGATTAGCAATTAAAAAAAACACCAATTAAACGTCTATTACGAATAAGGAACTTAATTCAAGCTTGGTTATTTATTTGGGGTTTGGTAACTTTATTGAGCGTGGCGTTCCTTTCTGAAGATAACCTGGTAATGAAAAACTGGAGCAAATAGCTTTGAGAATTACACCACTGTTAAATACGAGAACAAATAAAAACACAAAACTCAAAAATTATGAAATATTTTTTTTATCACATGTTTTTTTTTTTGTAACAGTTCTTTTTTTTTAAGTACAATAAGATTTAAGGCTACGGTTTTATAAAACTTTCCAGCAGAAATTCAACGATGGCCCAGCATCAGCCTCTTTTAAAACAACTATTTTGCAGACAGGCAATCTGTTTTTGTTTGTTTGTTTGTTTGTTTTTTTTTTTTTTTTTTATTTAAAAAAAAAAAAAAAAGTCGCTACATTTTTTTTTAAAACTGCCTTTTTTTTTCCATTTAAAGCACCAGCTTTTTGTCTGCTTTTCTATTTCAAATTTTATAAAATATAAATTATTTGAAAAATATCAGAAAGTTTGTGAAACACACACATAAAAAATGATCTAATTAAACAACAGCAACAAAATAAAATAACCTCGACAACAAAAATAATGGCTTCCTTGCGGTATACATATAGATCTGTAAAAAGGGGTCCACTGAGAATGATCCACGTGCGGTAGAGTTTACTCAATATTTCATACGAAGCATTGCAAGAAGTTTCAGCTTAATTCCACGAAACCATTTTATTTTCATTTTGCTAAAGTTAGAAAAATGCACTGTGCATGCTTAATTCAAAACAGACACTGTCAACCTTGAGTCTGATATGCCCAGAAACTCAAACACATTGGCTCTGAGGTTCTCCCCCACACTGTTGGAAGCTTGTGTGAAACATCTTGCAACACTATAACAATATAGTGTAATCTCTACCAGATTCTACACAGCTGCATACACATATATGCACATACATACATTATACATAGATACCATAGCTAGATGTATAAAAACACACATATATAGGTATGCTTGTATACAAATGCTTCTTTGGAATGGTTAAAAATACTGCAAGGTGACGAGAATTCTTGCTTTCACTTATGGAGCATTCCACCCCATTGTATGAATAATCAGCTGCTTTCTTTTTGTTTATGCCTATGTGAGGAGTGAAGACACAAGGTCTTTAACTACAACAGAGGCTGACACCGAGAGGCCGGTTTGATTGTCACTGGGGCGCAAGAGGTCCAGGGCGCCAAACTGCGGCGTTGCACGAAATGAGGTCACGGCAACGCCACCGGTTTGATGCTGACAGCGACTGTCACATCACCAAGGCAGTGTAGCAATGGCCATCATCATGGCAACCCAACAGCACAGGCCTGTGCGCTCCAGCAAGGATATTCCTGAGCAAACATTAAGTGCTAAAGGGTATGTTTTAGTCAAACTAAAAATACCACGTTACGACTGGAGAGGTGATAAGAGACGTGTTTTTTTTTTTTTTTTTCTGCGCTTAGTCTAACACATATGAATCTTGCAAATCAACAATGGCTGTTTGGAGTCGACACATAAGACAAGTTAAGTGTAACTGGCTTCATTTTACGCAGCAGAATTCTGGTCACCTGCATTGCAGACTGTATACAGACCCCACCTTTTTAAGTAAAACAATGAAATCCAATCCGCCTTCACTTTTATAATACCTTCTTTACAACATAGTTCTGACACATTCCACCTTCGTTTTCAATTTCTTTCCAGCCCCAGCCCTCTGTTGTTTTGCTCACCAGTTATCTAAGTGGATCTACAGCTCAGTGTTGACTGCTCGGAGTTAACAGCCATGCCCCTTGATAACAGTTTGCAGAAAAAGAGCTGACTCTGATATCCTGATAGAAGGTGAAACGTAGTCAAGTAAGTCGACAGCCGCTTCAACTAACTCCCTCGTCAGTGGAAACACGCGAAGGCCCTCAACGCTGCTACTACCTTGTCTGCCCACTCTTTTTCATTAACGTTCTTTCAGTCCATGATTCGGTCTCTTTCTGCAACAGCTCTTCAAAAAACACCTACTCTCCTTAAGGTGCTCTGTTTAAACACAAAAACACATATACCTTTTTTTTTGTTCATTAAGCTTTCTACATCCCCTCCCTTGCTGAAGCACTCTGTTTAAACCATGCATCCCATTCACAAAACTCAGGAGCTATTTAAAAGTCTGGTTTTATGCATATATACAGTCAGCACTAAGCATATTGCTCACCACTCAAAATCTCTTTATTTCCCAACAGATAGTTAACCGATCAGCTTATAGCTGCTGTGACAGTCAGGACCATAAAAACAACATTCAGAACTTTGAACTCCTCCAGTCTCATTTTAACCCATCAATTACTAGTTACTGTTTTACATAGTCCATCATTTCCAGAGGTATAACAAATCAGACTTCTCAAAACATGCCATGCGAAACGCTGAAAAACAGAGCTGGAGAATGAACGCAAGACGACACAAGCCTTCATTTTGGATCTGTTTTCCAACAGTTCAGTAGTTCGTGACAGTGTCCATCACTATAATTAGCTCCCCTGTACCCCTTGGCATTCGCTGCAATCGCTAGCAGCGTGTGGAGAGTTAAATAACAAATCAAAGCATTCCTTAACATTCCTTAAAAGGGATAGTTTTGTAGCAATTTTATTTAAAAAAAATAACACTCTCAATAGAAAAGCACATTTTGCAGATCACTACGACACCTTTTGCAAAACTGTACACAGGGCAGCGTGCAACAGCACAATACAATCTGGCAGAACGTACAGCTCTGACTGGCTCCTCCTTATTAATGCCTTTCGATGTCTGCACACTGCTACTTTTTGCAGTAAAACCTTTCACATGGAGAGCAGGTGGCTCTGTCAGTTGCTGCTGTTATTGAAGTCAGGTAGCTTTTTATCTGAGACTTTCGATTTATCTCAATCAGTTGCTTTTGGTATGAGGTGGCGAGTGCTTTTAAGTTGACGGGAGTGGACACCTCTATGCAAATAAGTGGATAAATACTATGCGTCATTGACTCCAGTGTTGTACAAGAACAATCAGGTGGTTTACCCTTTCAAAATGAACCATTATCCAGCTCTGTGGGCAGAATTTCTCATTCCTTCTCCATCTCCAGTCTTAAGGAGACTTACATTGCGATTTGCAAAAAATAATTTTTCGATGGGTCTAATATACATTTACCTTCAACTACGTAAAAACCGTACACACCGATAACTTGGCCACAAAAATACAATACTGAACTCAGTTTAGACATGAGCTTAAGACACAATAGGAATACTGGCAAAAACCTGTATAAAAAATGACAACAATATTATTAATAATAACAATAATAATTAAAAATTACATTTTTTTTTTGGTCCCAAGTGATGAGAATTGTTCCCCTTTGTTCATGTGAACAGAGGGTCAGTGAGTGAGACAGCAACAATAAACACAAATAATATATCTATAGTTCATTTAATTTGGCAACAGTTTTCGTAGCAGGAAATTTCTGTCCATCTCTTTTTCCATCCCAGAATCCTCTCCTCTCTCTTCTGTCTTGTTTCCACGTCAGTTACTCGTGCTATTAAAGCAAAACCATTCAAACTTTTTTTTTTTTTTTTTTTTTTTTAATTATTATTTTTTTTAATTGCTAGCTTTTCATTTGTCTCTGCCTTGAGCTGCAATTTTTCGGAGGGGACGTTTGTCTTTGTCGCACGTGTACGGAACGGCCCCTTTTTCTTTTCGAAAAGGTCAAAAAAGCAAATTGACAAACAGCTCCGCATTACGAAAAAAAAAAAAAAAAGCAACTCAAGACTCAATCCCACTGCACCCACCAATCTGTCAGTAAAGCCTTCAGTCCCGGTCCTTCCTTCGTACACCTTCCCCACCACCCCAACCCCTGCTCCGTTTCACTCATCCGCGTCCGGTTTCACGTCCAACATGGCGTGCAGCTCCTCGGGGGTGTACCCCAGCAGGCTTTTCAAGTCACACACGAAGCGGTACACGTATCGCTTTCCTGACGTCTTGTGGATGATGTTTTTGTCGTAGTAATAGCGCAGGCCTCGGCTCAGCTTCTCGTAGTTCATCTTAGGCTTGTTCTTCCGTTTTCCCCATCGTCGGGCTACCTGTTAAGAAAACAAAAAAAAGGAAAACTCAAACCAATACAATACAGATGTATTTTTATATAGCGCCTTCCCTTCAGGCCATGACATCCCACAGCGCTGTACAAAAAGTTAAAAACTAAACAAGAGAGATTATGTGTACAGTACACTCCTGCGACATCCACTTATTAAAAGCATGTTCAAAAAAGGATTAAGATTTAAAAGAATCAAATGATTCAAACTGTAGTTCCACAAACAAGGCGTACAACAGCTGAACTGGCTGCAGTTGATTTAAGATTATTTTTTTGCAACCACTAGAGTTGGATTTCCTGATCTCAAAGAATGACTAGGAATAGATGGAGTTCCTGGAGACACGATGACCCTAATCCATGAACCTTATAAATATATGAAGCTTAATATATTGCATTTACTGTTTCCAAAATGCCACCTCAGTTAATAGAACCTTCATGACGGTGTTTTTAATTAATGGGACACCCCTCGCTTCTCTCTCTCTCTTGCAATATTATAAAACTGGAAAAATAGGACTAATCTCTCATTCACACACTGGCTTAATGCAACAATGAACATGCATACAACACCCTCAACACTGTCACTGTTTCATGGCTTACAAGTTGTTGAATATATTTATTCATTTATTAATTGGTCTATTTATCCATCTGTCTGTCTATATATATATATATATATACATATACACATACATATATATATATATATACACATATAAAATTATTTTATTTATTTATTTACCTATTGATTTGTTTATTTCCAATATTAAGTTTGATATTTATATTTGCTATTTGTTAGGAGAAACAATCCTCTAAATTATACAATTACTTGTTAGATTCTACGGCCCACCCCCCCCACCCCCCCCCCGACAAGGGTGAGATTGGGAGGGAGGATTGGGGTATATGTTCTGTGAAGTGCTTTCCTTAGATTTTGTTGATTTGATTTTATATGTAATACAAAACAAACCCAGCGCTCACCTCATCGGGGTCGGAGAGTTTGAACTCCCAGCCATCCCCCGTCCAGCTGATGAAGGACTGACACGACTTGTCCGTCAGCAGCTCCAGCAGAAACTGCCAGAGCTGGATGGGTCCGCTACCTGCCAGAGAGGAGAACAGGCATGGATTAGAAACGGGACACACAAACTAAACTGCAGTGCGTTAACGCAATTCACAGGACCCAGGATTGCAACACAAGCTGAAAAGCAAACCTCTCTGCCTCTCCAATAACTGTTAAGCATTATGGATCTGAAAAAATATAACACTATATTGACACTGAATCAAATTAACAGCTTATCGGATGCTTCCAAAATAAGTGTTTTTCAGGACTCGCCTATATCGGTAAGATCGAACGAGGAAACTGAATGGGTCGTAAACTGTTTTATACATTTTTTTCATTGACTCACCCCAACTAAATAATTATTCCTGTAAATGGTTTGCAAAGCTGCATCCTTAGCATTTACTAAGAAAAGCATCTAAACTTCCAAACCAGCTCAGAGTGTCAGTTTCGCAAAGGCACTTGCTCAAATAAATTCTGCTGAGACCCACAGTTTCAGAAGGCTTGAGAAAACAAAACAGCATCTCGTTTTTTTTTCTGAACCCTTTTCTCACAGCAAGGTACTTGTAGCACTTATTATTGCAATAGCAGAATGGGACAGCTGGTCTAGTTGAATCCATTTCTAAGCTTGCTTTGTGCCGGTACAGAGCTCTGGGTTGCAAAGGCAGCTTTGTGGCGCTCCGCTGGGATATCGTGCCTGCGTGTGTGTGTGTGGTTTTTTTTTGTTTGTTTGTTTCCATCACCCTGTGGCTAATTCTCTCGGTCTTTCCAAAAATTCCACGCAGATGATATCACCCAATTCTCAGAAAGGGTTTTTTTCTTCTTCAGCACGAAACTCATGTGCATGACTGCACCAGGGAGTTGTGTCCTGAGGAACAAGGCTCAGCTCTCATTCACCATTCTCTACGCTCTCTCCTGTGGCTTTAATATTTAGTACTCTCTAACAGGCGACACCCACAATAACACAAAATACCACTGGGATAATACCAATCCCACGTACTGCAATAAACGACCATTATGATAAAAGTTGACATAGGAAACCGCTACCCTTGTGGTCTCATTCTATCAATGGCAGTTTCACTAATATATCCTTGAGCCACTACTGTCCATGCAGGACCACATCATTGCCATTGTGGTCCACAGCATTGCCACTGAGTAACAAGTCGTGATCCCCAATTTCTGAAACAAACCGTCCTATCAACGAAGGCGACTCCATTTGGGGCTGTAAGGTTGCTCATTGTATCTTTTCACACATGCAAAAGAGCTAGCTGAGATTGAGTTCCACTTAATTAAAATGAACATTTAAAAAGTTTTTTTCAATACATGCTACTACAGTATGCTCCTTTTGTCTTGCTGTTTACTGTAGTGAATGAAGTCCTGTTTGATCAGAATGAAAAGTATGCTTTCTGCAATCTGCAATTTTGCAGCAAGGAGCATAAAAGTTTTTTGTTAAGGCACAATGATGAATACTTAACTGGGGCCCAGACTAACTGGGGTGCTGCATCAACTTTTCTGTTGAAAACTGACACACTCAGTCCGCACCAAGAGACCAGCTTGTGATAAAAATGTGGATCGCTATTTTAAAGAATGCACATAACAATTTCACCAAATGTGCCTCAAACCGTCTTTTTGTTCCCCCAGTGACTTCGCTGGGGACATAGACACGATCAGCATTCTGCAATCTCCTGTCATGTCACTAGCCAGACAATGTGACCATTGTGGTGTGGGCACCATGTGACGGCCCGCAGCTCAGAACTGGGCTATTCTTACCCGCTGAGGGGCCTAGGGGTCAGTGAGAGATACAGTGGGATTCATTCTCGATCAGCTTCCTGCGAGACACATTCTTAAAGGCTGCTGCTGACTCAAGCCCCACAGTGTGGGTAGAAGCTATGAAAAGGCAGAGCTGCAACCCAACCACTGGCAGTCTACCCTCGCTGTCAAGTAGCTTGAATGCCTGTTTCTTTTCATGCCTTTACCTTTTAAAAGGTGCTTGGTGGTGAATTTCTTACAAATGAAACAAAGCTTCCAGACAGAGCACTGTGTCTGTCTATCTGTCTGTCTGTCTGCCTATCCACACGGCAAGTACAAGATACTTACGATGTATGTGTGATACAGACAAACAGACAGCTTTAGTCTTTAGTCCTACCTACTCTAAAACAAGTATCAAAACACTGCCAAACAAAAGATATTGAACAACCACATCCCCTTACAAACCATATGAAAACTTCTCCAAAGTTCTGTGCAATTTAAAATAATTATTTAAAAGAATTTGTGAAGGAACAAAATATACCACCTGGAAAAAACATTGCCTGTAAGTTTTATAATTGAACACTTTAATATTATTTATTAATAACAAAATGTGTAATATTATTCAAAGAGGACCAGAACTAAATAACGAAACTAAACGAGAAGACTTTCAGAATTTGCCAAGCCTCTCGACCTCTCGTCTGTCGTTATGGGCTGTTGCCGAGTTCAAAACAATGAAAAACAAAAAACCCTCAAGGTGGAGGCAGTTAGGAGTGAATCTCTCACCTTTCTCTCCGCCTGCTTATCAGAAAGATCTCTCGATGTCTGTCCCTGTGGTGCTTTGGCAGGAAACAGAACTTGGCGTTTTCATAAACTGTTATTCTGATTATTCATTTTTAATATCATTTCTCAGCTGTTGCTCCATTTCAGAGTAGCACACCGCTTCCTCATACTTGAATTATCTACTACATTTCTTTCTTGGCTTGGGGTAGGGTACTAAATAAAAAAAAATAGATTTTAGAGTTTGCCAGAAACTCTATTAGCTACAAATATTTAAAACGGTCTCTTTTCGTAAACCGCTCACGAGTAAACACTCTTAAACACATTGCTACTGCCATCTCCACTTTTCAGCCTGTCCCCTAGCGTGGCATTACTTAACATTCTTGGCATATCATCTACATTAAAATGTTTTCCTATTTTTAAACATCCAAAAAAAATGTGTATTAAATTACATTACCAACAAAACAGAAACCTTTTAATACACCACTACCGCTATTAATGAAAGTTACGCACAAAACCATGTAAATATAGTCATCTATCCTGGACCACAATCTTGTTTGAGGCACACAACGATTAATCTTTAGAAGATGTACACATAACAGGGGGTTTGCAGTTACTTGTGCTCGAATTGCCTTTAAGAAGCATTTAATCGTCAAGAAAAGCTGTCCTTCCCTCACCTTTACAACCAAGTACCAGTCAAAGGCAATTAACTTTCGCATGGAGTGTTTTAAAAGCCGATTGGAAGATCAATTTCCTCTCATCCAAGGCGCTGAGATTTTCACTGCCGTTCTCAATCATCAAGGATGACAGCTTGTCTTGTTTTGAAATCAGCACATTAATGAATGGATTTATTTAACACCTGCTGATAAATACATCTTCAAGGCAATGGTCACCACACCCAAACACATACTAACCTAAATGCTGTACTTTGAAGAAGAGGGTTAACCGTTTATATTGTGTCTGGCACTAATATGATTTTTCGGACAATGCAGTTGTGTAGGTCAAGTACACAAATCTTATCGTTAACTACAGCCTTTACAAATTCATTTCCCACCGTGCTTCTTTAAGGGTTTCCACGGCAATGTAAATAACTTAAAACTAGATAATATGTGGCGTCTGTGAGATGTCATGCCCATGGAACTGCTGCCTGCAGTGAATGGTGAGGCTGTCCTTTAAAACCAGACACCATGTCATTGCGTTATCATGCTGTGTCAAGTGGCACAGGGTTTTCAGAACATCACTTTCACTTGTCTGTTGTTGCAGATTTCCTCCTCTGTTCTTCACTGAAAGGGTGTAGAGCAAGGCAAACAACAAACTGCCCATGATAGACCCACCCGATATCGGCAGCGTTACAGTCTGCGTTCCTGGTTGCTTTACATCTCTTGTATGCATCCCATTTGTACTGCTCTTTGGTAAAGACAAAACAACTGCTAGCGCTAAACAACTTCTAAAACAAAACAGCCAGCATTTTAAACCACATGTTAAAAACCTAGGCCACAAATCGTACCAAAGGCAGAAAAACAACAACCACTTTTTTTTGGTTGTTTTTTTAATTATATACTGCACTTTAAAAAAAAAAAAAAAAAAAAAAAACGCTTTAAGAATATTTTTGTATGTAGGTTAAAAGCGTGTTTTTGAGGTAAGTTCCCTCTTTGATGCTTCACAAAAGTAGAGACAGGTAGCACTCTGTACCGCTCCCAGGTTGCCATGGCAACCCGATAAATAGGTCAAGATGTGGGACAGATAACGCTGCAGATGAAAACTTTACGTTGAAAGAAAAAAAAAAAAGCAGCCAGAGATAGCGCTACTTCCTGTAAAACGCTTACTCTCTCACCTCAGTAGATTCATCTAGTTCTGTTTCAGAAAGTACCGATAAACACAGATAGACAATCTCTCTGGGGTTTTAAAGCACATACACAGCCACGCTTTACCAGCAGCAACAAGGAATACAGATACCGCAGACTGTACTTACATGCAGCAGTGCCAGGGTATACCGTAAAGAAAGCTGCTCCACTGAACTCGGTTAAAAAAAACCCAAAACACTCAGACATGCATTTTAGATCAAATGAAAGGGGCGACGATTCTTTTGTTTTACAGCATGCTGGAGTGTTTGTTACGAAAACATTGGAAGAATAAGAAAAACATGAACGGCAATTGCGTTACACTTTCACTGTTTAACGGTGACCAGACAAAAGCTAGGGACGGGGGTTGACCACAACCTTCTGCCATGCATGTGCTTTTGGAAGCACTGTTGTGGACGTGAACCTCCCTAACCGCAGCCAGGAATGGTACAGACCCCCTGGCCCCCGGTAAAGGCTGGTGCCGCCCGTACCTGTGTAGCCGGCGAGCGCTGCGGCCGGGATGACAGGCTTGTCCTTGTTGAGGTCGGCTCTCTCCCTAACGTAGTCCTTGAAGGTGCCTTTGGGCTTGTGGCCGTGCATGCCGCTGGGGTAGTCCTCAGAGTCGAAGCTGTCGTAGGACGGCACGCGCTGCAGGCTGCTGAACGACGATTGGCTGCTCCAGGACTGCGTGAGATGGTCACAGCTGTCGAAGCTCTCGATGCTCTCCAATGAGTCCTGTCCGGCTAGCTTTCCTGGGGTGAGAAGGGGGGGGGGGGGGGGTGGAGACGGGTCAGGACAGCTTGAATACGAGGGCTTGTCCTGAAAAAAAAACATTCATACTACCAGCCAAATGCAATTTTCTGAAAACTGAAATGCAAGTGGGTTATCACGCTTTTTTTGACAATGTCTTGTTTCATTTTCCAGAAAATATTGGTTAGTCTTTGGTCATAAGAGTAGGGACAGCAGGCTTTGTGTGAATTGATTATGAATGTATTGCTATTGTATTTGAATGGGATTTTATAATTACTGCTATTTGAGGCCACAATGACAATAAAAGGGGAGGAATATATATATATATATATATATATATATATATATATATATATATATATATATATATATATATATATATATATATATATATCTTTGTCCATGCAAGAGCTGTATGAATACGCAACTAAGCAATATATAGTCCTGCATGTAAAGAGCTGAATGAACACTAAGCAATGTCTTTAGACACTGCAGAGTTTTCCACTGGTCAAGCGGTTATACACGCTGCTGTGAAATGGTACCAGAAACAGTAGCAGCCTCTGCTGTCGCTGTGCGTGTCTGAATCACACCGCTCAATCATCTCCCTCTCTGTGCCCCAAACCGCTTGAAACAGAGAAACAAACAGAACATGCCTGTGTCTGCGTCTCTCTGTTCTAACACCTACCTCATTTCAGTAAACCCTCAAACACACACACTAAGCGAGGAGAAGACGCTTTTAAAGGTTATCTGACAAAAACAAGTTGCACACGGTCAGAGAGCTGGGCCACTGTGAACAAGTTGTCAGTTTGAGTAGCACAGTTAAGTGGCTTACACAGCACAGAACTAATGTGTTTCAGGGTATCAAAACATATATATCCTCTATATTGTTCCCATTTTGCTACAATATAGAGGAAAGCCTACTTCTCTTTGCATTGTGACTTGGGGCTAAGTTGCACTATAGATCATGTTAACCCTATACAAGCCCAAATAAAAATATTTATTTATCTCTAGAGAGCCATTAGTCTTCCTGTGCAGCAGGGGGTGCTGTGGCGAGTGTGGGGCGCTCTCACCTCGGCTGATGCGTCCCACGCACATGTTGTCCGGGGAGATGACCTCCTGCTTGACGGAGAAGTAGTCTCCCTGCAGCGGGTTGAGCGGGGCGTCGCGCAGGATCACAGACGGGTAATCGCTCTCGTACTTCAGAGACAGCAGCTCCTCGGAGCTGATTGGGTGCAGGGTCTGGTAGGACTCTGTGATGAAACCAGGCTCCGAGTACTCTGACGGAGGCACGCACTGGGCATGCTCAATACCGTAACCTGGGAAGAGAACAATTGCGGTTTTGCTTTTAATTACTTTTGATCACTTTGAGGGAAAGAATTTAAGATGCAGGCCTATCGCTAAAATGTGCTTTGGAAGTTCTGAAACATGCTCGCTCACATTTTAAATATAAACCAAAGGGAGCGGGGGTTACTGGGTGACTAACAATCTGAAGATGTGTTTTAAAGCATGAACTTGGTCTGTGTGTGTGTGTGTGTGTGTGTGTGTGTGTGTGTGTGTGTGTGTGTGTGTGTGTGTGTGTGTGTGTGTGTGTGTGGGTGGGGTTAACAGGCGTCATCTGGTCTGCCTCACAACTGAAAATAAACAGACCGTGATAAACAATTATGCCAAATAATGTTTGCAGTAGGACCTGCTATACTTAATGATGCTTGACTGAAGATAGCAGTTGATCTGTAAAGTGGACAGCCGGTACTTACTAGCAAAGTATTCCGAGGTGTAGCGCGACTCTGGGAAAGTGGAACTTAATCCGCTGACAGGAAAATGCTTCGCGTCTTCTTAATGGAAGAGAAAGTGTGTGAGTGAGGGAATCAATGCAGAATTCCGTACAGGGCAAGCTGGAAGTCAGCTACACAGATTACGTTTAAGATCAAACACTACAACTAAAGTTGTTAGTTCAATAGCTTTTTTACATCTCTCATTTTATGGCGTTAGATTTTTTTTTTTTCTGCCACGAATGCTGTAATATATGCACAGATATCAAGCAGTCGTTTAGAGTTCCCAGCTGATCCGTAACCTTCCACACCTGCCTTAAAATGAGCCCTTACCTTTCTGCAGCATCTCCAGATGCTCCCAGAGAATGTCTCCCACGAAGTCTGGGGCGAGCTCTAAGAATCGCTCCTTCCCCAGCGCACAGAGCATGGTGCCGTTCATACAGAACCTGTGAAACTCCAGGTTCTTCAAGCTGAACTCGTTCGCCGTCCATGTCAGCCACTCCGCCACGTGGCTCTGTGTCCACTGATGGGGGTCTGGGAGAGCAAGAGAAGGGGTGGGTGAGAAACAAGGGCTGGGAAGGAAACAGACCCCTACTGACGGTCACCCAGTACTGCAACAGCAGCCAGCATAAAAAAAAAGATAGCAGAGATGTTTGGAATAACAAAGTGCTGTAGTCGATACATATGTGGCCATTCTACAGACCAGGACATCCAAAATGGCATGTGTGGTTCCAGTACCAAACTCAAAACATAAGATGCTTAACGTGTCTTTATTATGTTCAATTCAATGTCATCGTGGCTATGGGAATTTAATTGTTTGACTTGCTTTACAGATTCAAATGTCTATGAAACTAATGGGATTGTGGATTTCACAATACCACAGTCCCTTCAGCTTGCTTTAGTTCATGATCTGCATGCCTCTGACCTAACATCCCCTAGTCTCCTGTCTTTTCCAAAATGATTATTCTCAACTCCCCAGGGTGGTATTGGGTTGTATTACATGTGAAACAGACTTTAAAACGTGCATAACAGGCTCCTTCCCAGCCCTTGTTTCTCACCCACTCCCTGAGAAAAAAAAGAATACTGTGCGTATCATGTCAGCCTGTTCAGCGCTATGCTGAAATGGAATTAAGTTGGTGTCTGCTTACTTAAATTTTCCATGGACTGGCTTTCTGTTTTCCCTGCTGTGTCAGAGGGAAAGCAAAGACTGGTGTCTGTCTTCAGATTTATTTATTTATTTTTATCACAAGGAACGCCTGCTGGTCTAACCGTGAGTCTTGGAGGTTTTGAAAGGAGCCTTTTTAATTCAGTAGATTCATGAATAAGCTAAGGTCGTGGTTTAGTGTGATCAAGTGTAGAATTTATCATGCCTTTAATAGTAATGTCTTTAAAAAAACATATAAAGAAGTGAAGGTACTAAAGGGTTATTATTATTATTATTATTATTATTATTATTAGTAGTAGTAGTAGTAGTATTATATTATTATTATTATTATTATTATTATTAAAAGGTTACCTTTGGGGATTCCGAGCCGCTGCTGCTCCTTGGTAAATCCGCTAAATGTAGCCTTTAGGGCTTGTGACATCATCTCTTTACTGCCGGGTGTGAGCAAGGGAACATCTCCACATTCCAGTTCTGTCAAAAAGAAAGAGGCGTTACATTCTCCAACAACCGTGAAACCACCGCACAGACCTTCATAGCACAACAGAAATTCATAAAGATGCTCTCGGTGGCTATCTCCATAGACCGTACACAGCCAAAACCAGCGGGAAGAGAATCCATCACAACCCTTCTATACATGTTACAGGCATTGTCAATTTCAGTGCCCTACTCCATCATTTCGACTGGACTTGCATTCCACCCCAATTGCTGCTGTTTCCAGTTTATGCACCAATTTGGTTTCAGTACCACTGACATCTGACCCTGGAAACCTTACTGCAGAGCTGAACTGACCAGACCAGGGCTCAAAAACATGTGTGGGCCAAGACCCATGGCTCCCTACTACACATAATAGGAGGCCTTAGACTCTAATTAATAAAGTGCATCTCCAGTCCCCCACCCCCCCAAACACATACACAGACACAGACACAGAGGGAACAGTGTGCTTCAACACAACAGGGGGCACGCAGCAGGAGTCAGAGGTCAAAGGGCACTGCGGTGATGTCACACTAGACCCTTCCAAACCCCGGGTCCTGTCGGACACATGGGCTACTGTTTGAAACAGAGCCCCCTTTGACGGCTTAAACAGCCCCTGTTGACTAGTAAAGACTGAATTAGAGCTACCAGCCGCGGGGGAAATGAACAGCAGGGTGCCTGAAAGCTGGGGGTGAAATGCAGACACCGTAGGGGCACGATAGCCTGCAGTGCGGTGTAGCGAGACGAGTAGATATCCAGATAACTCAGCTGAGCGCGTTTAACCCAGATGCAAACCTGTAAGATACAATCTCATTTACAATGATGCAAGATTGTGAGCAAGCGGCACCTCCCTTATTTCATGCAAACCACTTTCAAAACTACTTCAGAATGAAGTTCTCATTTACTTGCGTTTATGAGCTCAGAGAGTTTGGGCACCTTTTCTAAGAGAGCAACATCCTCAGCATATAATACACATCATGAACTTTATTACAGAACGCTCGGATTAGGAGTGAAAAGGCAATAAAAAAAGATTTAAAGGTTTGGGTTTTTTTTTTTTTTTTTTTTTTTTTTTTTAAGGTTTTTGAGTACATTTTTCACTATGCATGTAAATTAGCAAACTACCATCCAGGACCTTAAAAATTAGTCATTTTACTTCTTTTCTGTGTCAGACTCTCAACCACAAGCAACGTAAAACAAATCCAGTTACACCGCAAATACAAATGATCTTATATAATCTCACTCACATAATTAACGTCCTACAGCTCGCAACTGCCCTCAAAATCTACCGTAAGAAGCTTTTCGGATTCTTCTTTTTTTTTATTTTTATTTTTTTGAAGGTTTTTTTTTTAAATTACTGAAAGTGCATTTCAATAATTTTGACTCAGGCTGTAACATAACTCCTGCTTGCACTGAGTAGTGTCCAAACTATTCAATTATTATTTGGAAATGCACTACCACATTAGTAACTGATTCATATGCACTGCATGATCCTGTGGAATGCACTCAAATGGATTTTAATGGCACATTCTCTCATAGCTAATTTGCTCTTGAAATGAATGACGATTTGCATCCGTTATCCTTCCAAGGATATAGAAATTTAGCAATAGTGTAAAGCACAGTACTGTCTCATTCAGCCATTATCTAGGAATAAGCATGCATGCTTATAGGTACCATTGTATAAATAGCTTAACAGAAAAGCAGCATGTACATTAACTGTGTAGCAACTCAACTTAAGTGAGTCAACAGAGATGTTCTGCAAATATGTTGCACATAACGGACCTTCATGACTTATCCTACACCAACACACATGTATGAAGTGCTGTATCTGAAGTGTAATGGGCTGCTTTGGAAGTTGTGAGCAGTAGGTGCTAAGACCCCACCTTGGGTGGTGTTACAATTAACAAGAGCAGTTTATTTGAAATGGATCAGGCAGAGTTTTTCTGCCCTTTTGAACCCGGGCTAAAGGAATGAACACCCCCTCTTTCTTTCTATTTAACACTGCATCTCTCTCTCTCTCTTTTCTCTCTCTCTGCTCTCCCACGCAATGCAAAGCCGTTTAACATGAAGGCCTTATAAAAAGCAGCTCTTCATACTGACAGTGTGGTTTACAGCAGGGACGCCCATCGCAGGGCCCGACACAGGGCTGTTTTCTCAAAAAATAAACCTCATCTTTTCGCAATGATCCAGGTAACTAGGAACTCTCTCTGACTTTTTTTGTTTTTGTTTTAAGCTTTTTTTATTCTTAATTTAGAAGAGTTCAGGTCAGGGTTTGGACAACAAAAAATGAATACATGAAGACATGCTGCCTACAGGCCATGAAGAGGCCTGTAACGGCAGGACAGAAAATCAATGTTTACGTTTTTTTTTTTTTTTTACCTGTTTAAAACAATTCTGTTTCAGAAAGGCTAGGAGCCCAAAAAAAATAAAATCTTTGCTAAAAGAATCAAGTAAGTAATCACGAAGGTCTGTTGGTAGCCCCTTGACATGATGGTTAGAGATTGTAGAGCTGCTCTGCTCATAGACATCGGCTGGACTGCACCCCAGTGCTCATTCACAACAAGGTTCAGCAATTTCTGGACAGCAGTTATACACTATTACACTTCTACTGCCAGACTGTCTTCACTTCTGTTTTCTTATAGTTTAGTATGCAGTGTTTGTGATGTAGTGTTTGAAGTTATAAATGAACCAACCAATTTAACAAATGATTATGCAATCATGAAAGTGGCAATATTCAAATATCTTAGCTCTAAATGTTCCTTTTCTCTTGTAATTGCATAACAGTACACAGTAAATGTGCCAGGATTACAGCCTACCAATAAAAATGGTTATTATTTCGCAATACCAGCTTGCTTTGAAGATTATCGTAAAGCCACCGCCCTGCACAAAGTTCCTTGCTAGTTTTGTAATAACGTTATAGAAAAAAAAACATTATAAATTTGTATCAATTTCACCTCACCGCTCCACTGCTTACAGAGGTAAAATATTTTCATACTTCAGAGATTTGCAGTTTTGCTTTGATAAAAAGATTAAATGAGAATTCAAAAGCCTCCTGAAACGCGTATGCATTAATAACTACAGGAAAGTATATTTAAAAACAGTTGAACATAAAAACAGGAAATGGCATAACGCACCTGAATAAAAATGATCTATAACAGGCATTACCGATAAAGCAACAACACCCGACACAGGGATTTCTCAAGGATTTCTGGTTATGTTTAATATGTATTAAACATGATCAGATAGCTGAATATAATGGATAGCAGGTCAAGCGCATTAGTTAACTTGCATCACGTTTTTACATTTATAGCAGCATTCCTTTTGTGTTCATTTGTAGCTAGACCACTCAATCACACGAGAAACAGATGAGCTCTTAATGCACGGCAGATGGAATCTTTTGGTTTGTTACTGGGATTGGTCTTAAACCTGTTTATTTTGGGTTACTTCTGCCTTGCTGTTGACTGAGTCTAATGAGGTTACGTGTTTTTTTGTAGCCTGCTTGTCTCGGCTGCCCCAGTGTGATAACGGCATGCTGTAACGCTTGTTGTAAATCCTCTTATATCCCTCAACAGGGTGCTATCAGTGTCACCTCCCTGGGTGACTGGCGAGGGCTATTGGTCTTTGGCAGACTTCACAGCTCACTAGCATCCAGTCCAGCTTCTTACTGACTGGGGGACGTCAGATCAGGGATCAGTCTTATCAGGAGCCCTGATAAATCTCAAGAGCGCCCAGAGAGATTAGATGGCAGGCCACTTGACAGAGGCCTACAATGCAATCATCAGGGCGGATCATTACCCCTGTACATTATTCAGGACTTCAAATCCCTGAATGCAACTCGGCCTCTTTATACAGTATCCATTAAACTATAATGGGGGACACTTAAGGGACCAGATACAATAAGCAATGTATCTATTTAGAAGCAGGACTCCAGTTTGTTGTTCATCTGTGTTATTGACCTCTGTTTTAACATTTCAAGAATAGTTCAGATAAACCAAACAGCTAAGGCAAGCAGTTCATTGACCATGTACTGGGATACTTCATTGTGCAATATGATATTATGCTACGCATTGTTTTTATAAAGACACATTCCACCAGTTTTGCACTGTCGTTGCTACTAAGAATTGGTTTCACGTGTCTACGAGTCAGACCGCCCTACATATCAGTTTCTAACACCTACCCTTAGACAACCATGAAGAGCTAAAGTCTATAAGAAGCACGTGAATCTAATTAGCAGTGTCTGTGCCCACGTGTCAGAACTGTGCGTGAAATTTCAATTCTACACCGCAGCTGAATGGTTCAGCTTTGAGTCTGTGGAGGGGGCTGTTCATGGCGATTCAGAGGGTTGTAGTGCGAGACGGCCACAAGACACAATTCACGGGATATTCAAAGGGGTCTTAAACTGCTGACGTAGCAGAGGAACAATACCTACTCCTGCTTTATGCTTAACAGTGTTCATTCATAAACCAGCAGCTCTCTGAAGAAGATGCAATGGCACATTTATAAACTGCAATGCTGTTAGTCAGAGAAACAGGGATGCAACCACACTGTTCCTGGCTGCTTTCTAGATTTTGTACAGATAAGCCTTTTATTTACTTCTTTACAGTTCTAGGTGCTGGGATGATTCTTTATCTGGAAACCCGCTTGACACATTATCACCCTTTGAGCCAAGAGAACTTGGGGAAGTTTCAAACTCAAATTGACTAAACTGCACAGATCTGATTTGACTACTTTTGAAATTGTCATCAGTGCCAGACAAACGTTTTTTTTGTGTACCAAAACCAGTCTGGTACAATCATCTGTGTACTTCCGTAACTAACAGGCACAAGAGCTAAAACACTGATACTGCTGTTCTGATTATGACTCAGATCTCCAACCAACTCAAACGAGGTGCCCCTGTTCTGAATAAGAAGGTTTTGGCAGAACTGTTCTCACTGAGCACACAGCCTATTAGATTATGGGGGGGTCTTTCCTAAACAACTTAAATTTGCACAATTTGCTTTGTCTTTCTTTTGCTTTTTTTGGATGCATTTGAATGTAACATCCTGTTTTAGGACGTCCAGCTCTCGTTTAGAATCGAGGGTTAATGACTTCTGGATACTGAATTTACCAGTGTAGATTTTGCTTACATTTGTGCTGAATTTAAAACGGGATAGCAGAGTTTTAACCCCAAAGCAGACAGAAGTCTTCTGATAAATATCTTATCTAAAGATCTTACAACTGCACAAGAGCCATCCAATACCAAAGGGAATACAGCCGTCTGCGGTTTGACAGAACTTCATGACTGACATGGAATAATAGGTCATTATAATCCACTGTATACCTGAATAATTGCACCACCACACACTGCTACAGTAGTGTCTTCCCATCCAGACACTGACCAGGCCCACAACTGCTTAATGCTTTAGCTCTTGTTTTTTTTTTTTTTCTCCATTAGAGTATCTGCTTGCTACTGGCAGTAGATAGGAACAGAACAGGCCCTATATAGATATCAAACCACAGCCAAGCCCACGTACAACCACACAGAGTCCACTATTAGCTGCTAAACACATTTGGCTCTCCCTGACCTATTCTTAGCTTTGCCCACACTTGCTGACAAACTCTCTAGCACCTTAACAAGAACTGAACTGGTTCTCCATCCCAGTTACACTCCTTCCTAACAGCATACACTAAAATATCCTCACCGTCACCTTGCACTTTTATGAATTCTCATTTCATTCTTAATTCTCCACCTAAATGAACCCTACAACACTCCATACTCAGAAATCGGTGATGTCATCCCTGCACACACGCACACACAGTGACTGATACAATTCCCACTGGAAATTCCCTGCATTCTCGTTCGATTGTGAATGGTAACGACATGCACTCTAAGTGACATCATTTGGAATGCTGCTTGAGACAGCAAGGCAACACGCTACATGCACCAGACAGGGACTCCACCCCAAGCCAGCTTCTGGGGGAGGCAGTGTGTCCTGGGAATACCCTGTACATTACCTGTATTTACATAACAAACAAGACAGACTGTAAGCACGGCCACATAAATATTGACGTATCTGTAATCCTAAACCATTTTCCTTTCTGTATGATTGGGGGCAGGTGGTCAGTCCTGGGTGTGCAGACTGTATGAGAACGAAGGCAGCAGGGATATCAGTAATATATCACCCACGAAATCGACTACACACCGCCACGGCTCATAAACAGAGACATCCATTCTGAAACACAAACGCATAGACTGTTTATTCGCTTAACTAAACACGCAGAGACAGAATCATTACTTAGCTAGCAAAGTACTTTTATAACCTGCACTTTACTTTCCAATGGTAACGGTAACATGACCATCAGTCAGGAGTCCTGGTATAACTGGCATATTCCCACACTGTAGATACACACCGCATACACACATGCAGGCTAAAAGGCTAAAGGACCATTCACCTTCTCCCTGGATGCAGATCAATCGTTTAAAATCAGGAGAGACTGAAGAGGAAGCGAAGAACAGACTAAGAGCCCTAATCGTTTCCTGTTCCATAATGTTTAGTTATATCTCACTTCATTTGTAGCACTAATTAGTGTTGTGTAAGTGCTTTAAAAACTACTTACATCCAAATAACGGCGCACTGGAATTTAGAACGCCCTGAAGAGGAGAGGGACAGTGTGTTAAACACAGAGCACACTGTATTGACACAGGCAGGAAAGTGAAGCGCTTTAGCTGTAATTATTTGTCTTAGGGCTTTTAAACAGTGATTGGGAGAGGAGTAAAAAATGGTAAGGAGTGGATATTTTTATTTTTTTAAAGGATGAAGTAATTCTACCGGTTTTCACCGGATCATGCTGTTCAATATTTCAAGTGGTGTGTTTCTGGCTCTCTGTAATTAAGACAAATGTGCATTATAAACACGCAGGCTGTGAGCACTGCTGTTTATCAGCGTTTATGAGAAAGTTAACGCATGCTGTATCCCAGTTCTAACAGCGCATATAAACAATGTCAAGCCTAAGAGCTCATTACAGCGAACCTCTCCGGGCCCCCCTTTGGGTCCTCTCCAAACGCCTACAGTAATTGTACAGTTAGCAATCTTCACCTCCGAACTGCAAGTTAAAATGTGTCAGTACAAAGGGAATGAAAGCACAGCTGTGTAAATTCCCAAAGCAACAACTTTTGAAAAAGCACATGTCCGCCGCGTTGAGGAAATGCGTCACCTGGATACCAAGTCACGTGACAGGAGAAGGGGAGTGCCGCCAAATACTACAAAACACTGCAAGAGCAGCGTCTTTCACTTCGGGGTGCAGAAGTACTGCTGGGCCCTTAAAAAGACTTCTAGGGGAAAAGTTTCAGACTGAATGTATTTCTCAAGACATGAATGTTCAAACTACCATTAGTCAGAGAGCCACTGGTCTCTATACATTTCTTTTTTGAGATTATAAAGCATGAATATGATAAGCCCGTGGTAGTCCTAACACAGTATCTGATTGCTACGGTAAACAGTTGTTTACCATTCTAGCTGGCAACCACAATGTTCAGAGCCAGTCTAATAAAGCTGTCAGTCCCATGAAGCTCTCAGTTACTCACTGGTGATGAATATGCCCAGGGCCCTGTGACTCACTAATTAGCCATGCTGGACGGTACAGTTCCAGAGACAGAGTTTCAGCAGGAAGACACCACATCAAGGGCTAAGGTGACGTACAAGATGTTCACGAGGCTACGGGGGAAGAGCTAGGTCATAAAATCTTGCGGACCAGGGCAATATTATTCGCCAGCTCAGATTTCTACTGTTTTGCTCAAGAGTCAGAATCAAAGGATCAGCTTCAATTATAACACTGAGTGATTGATTGATTTAAAACTCTCAACAGCTCATTATAGAAGGCTCTTCCAGACACCCCTCGTCCTCTCACAAAACGTAACAGCAGCAGCCACAGCAGTTTGTTTTATCTTTGAAGTTCCAATTATCCAAGTCAAGATGGCACAGTCTGCCTCTGGCCTTTTCATCTTGCGAAGATTATAATACCCAGCTAGTTCACAACACAGTTACACATTATAATCTGCCCTAGCTGAAAGAGTGTCACAAACCGTATTACATTTACTTATTAAACACTGAATTAATAAGACACTGCCCTCACCGTTAGTTGTCCTGTTACTCGGTGGACGGCAGTGTACATCTTAAGGCTTATGTAAATGCTTTTCTCTGATGTGAGGTACATACACTTGTAAGGAACCCTGGTGCTCTGTGCCACAGCAGCCTTTCCATTGTGAACCAAATGCAAATCTGTTTTCCAGGATGGAATTCCATACAGTCCTAGGGAACAGCCGACTGAAGTAGACACGGTTTGGATTTTAGAAGTTCACGTACCACAAAAAGGCACCCAGCAACTGAGGCTGCATCTTTCATCTAAGAGGCTGACGCTTTCACCCAGCTCTACAGCCATGCGACCGTGCACCTTAGCAGGTTCAAACTGCACGAGAGGAGATGTGGAAGTGGATATGATTCCAATATCCCTGCTGTCTGTTTCTAAAGCTGCCCCACAACTTTCTTCCTCAGCATCACGGACACCAAAAAAAAAAAAAAAAAAAAAAAAAAAAGCCTCTGCTGTTTACTTAGCTGTCCATAACAAAATCAAGACTCCTTTCAGGGCTGCTTTCATGTGAAGAGGTGCTCTGTTGCAAAGTTTGAGGTCAGCAACGTATTATTTTTCACAAACATTAAATCTGTGAAGGAAATCTCCTTGCCTAGTTAAGGGGAATACACAGTTAAAAGATGTGCACAAATTGGTGTTCTTTAGAATCAGGCTTCATTATTTATTTTTTCTGTATATTGGACATTTTGTGATCCAGTACTGACAACAAATGAGCATGCAATTCTACACCATACACACGACAAATTTAAGATCCAGTTATAATGATGAGGATGAGCTGTAATGCCTCCACATTTGACATCAGGTGTCACTGCAAATTCAGCAGAAGCTTTCATAAAAGCTTGTCTTCTAACCAGTCTGCTGTTTGTCAGTCTACTAGAAACCACAGACCTGTGCAATGCTATCAAACACACTTGCAGTGCAGTAAATTGGTACACAGAGCAGCATCTAGCCAGAATGCAACTGAAATAATGGAGTTAACATACTGTAAAGCACAGGGTAATTTGACTACACTCTGCTGTTGGTGCCAATTGACTGCACTTGCAGTTTTCCATTTGGAAATGTACAGGAACAACGGAAACACTGAAAAAGGAATGTCCCCTTTGGCTTCAGTGCTGTGCAACACGACAGATGTACTTTGTGTTTACGCTAAACATTTTCGCTGGGTAAACTGGGGGGAAAAACAAGAAAAAAAGGTCCCTATTTTTGTTACACTGGTGGCAAGATGCCAAAATAACAGCGCTAGCAACGTACCGGCATGTTTCTGTAGCCCTTTGGAGGCCCAACAAGAAAATGCACCCCTATTCTAGCTAGTGCATCAATAATGTCAGGTTCCAGGGGCCATGGTACATATAGGCAGTGATGGAACGCAGTTTGTTAGTTGCAATGACTGATTTGTAGATAAAGATTATTTTAAATTAAGCTCTGCAAAAGCATAAGTCCCACTAATCAAAAATTAGATGTTTGGACCCTTTTTTTCAAGCCAATCTTTGCATTATTACACTGAGAACGGCAACCACCTCATGTCAAGCAACCAGGTTCATCACCAGCATTTGCAATCAGCAAGTGACAGCTCTTACCCAATGCATGCACAATGAAGCACTAATACGCTTGGGTTGCAAAATGTTTTTTTGCTTTTTTTTTTTGCAAGATGGTGTGAAATTTGGTTACTCACACAACAAAGTAACAAGTCAGCACACTTAAGGTGGAAGACGGTATTTCTACCCAAACAAGGCAAAGCTGCAGTACTGCATGCACAGGTGACCTTCTAGCTCAAACTGGCCTAAAATGCGCTGCGGCCAGCTGCGATGTGCTTTTTATTTTCATGTCACATGCAAGGGTGCGAGTGAGTGGGAAGCATCACATCTTCTACCAATAAACCACTCAGGGCTACACTGTTTTGTCTGAAAGAGATAAAAAAAAAAAAAAAAAAAAAAAAAAAACACGACATAATTTTGATTTCTGAAAATGAATAATAAATCATTTTGGATGAATCGCAAAACGTGGGAGTTGTTTTGTTTTGGGGCTGGTAAATTAATTTGGTTGCTGATGGCCATCTTTGCTAAACGGCTTTGAGAATCTAAGGTGAGAAGTGGATCAATGCAAAGCCAGTTCCGTGAGTGTACAAAAAAAACATGAGCATGTGGGGCAAGCACCGCTTAAAGAGATGCTCAAAGGGGTGGTCTGGCACTGCACAACGGGGTGGGGAGGGCTTACTCAATAAGCAAACATGGGTTAATAGTCGTAGTGGTAGTAGTAGTCTTGCTAGTATTGTTGCTGTTGTCCTGATGATTGTTATTAGTATTATTATTATTGGTGCGCACAAAACTAATCAAACGAGTACAGTGTTGTACTACAGCCAACAGCACCTGCTTACTTACCACGGCAGGTAAAGCAGGGCATTACATTGCTCCGCAACCCGTGCTAAACAGAAGCTTGAATAACACAAGGCAGTCACGTACTGTAGCATCTCCTCCAATAACTGATTTATTCCACTGAGTGGTTAATTTGGCTCCCAGGTGACCTCGGGTTCTATTCATATAAACTGTGGTATCGTGTGCCTCTCTTGTCTTGCCATAAGCAACAGGCTTCAAATGAACTCAGACGCAATTAACCGGCGGTGATCAGAAAGCAGACAGACCACCCCGCCCCCGCAAAACACAGACAGTAAAGGGTGAAACGACAGTGGTCGCAGTTCATGAGAAGGGGCTCCTTGTTATAATGTACCCCTCGCGTTTCCCGTGGCAGCTTCCACTTTTTCGCATCAGTATAAAATAAGCAGGTCGTAAACATTAGCGAACTCGTTTTAAGTGTTGACTGGTTAAAAATGTTTTAAAATATTAAAAAAAAAATAATAATAAAACACACACACACACACACACAAAAGGTTTTACCAATATATTAAGAAATGAGCCCAATTTATCTTTCTGTTTGAAGTGTCGAATGATGGGATATATATGTTTGTGTGTGTCCGTCTGTATAAATAACACGTTATTTGTGTGTGTTAACAAAAAACAAGCGACAAAAAAAAAACATTTCAAATGTTTCTGAGCCGCAGCCCTACCCATCCATAACGGTACTAGAACAATATGGAAGCAGACTCTTCTGTTTCAAGTTCAAAACGGGATGCTCCAAAAAATGCACCAATCGAGCGACCGAAACGACATCACTTTTGTTCAGCTGATTGAAACTATTGACGGTTGCAAGTAATTTACCTTGCGTGCACAATACGCGCGTTTTAAAGATGTGCTTGCAAAGAATAACGGAAGGAAATGTTTCAAATTACAGCGAAATATCTATTCTATACAGTTAATAAACAGTGAGCCCAGCTCTGCAGCGTCCTGCTGTAGTGCAGCCCGGTTCTGGATCACCGTTACATCTCATGAAAAACGAAACATTCATACTTTTCAGCCCACACATTATAAACCACAGCACTGTCTGCAACATCTGTCTTCGTTCTCTGCAGCAAGGACACCGATAGGGGCAAACCCATTACACTTCAATAATTAAGAAAATGATAACATGATTGCAAAACAATAAGGTTACGAAATAAACAAGCTAATTTATCAACTTGGCGCTTAATGTTTTAAAACTAAGAAGAAAACCCAACTTACCTTCCGCCTTTTCGGTCTTTATGATCATTAAAGTCGGCTTCATGTCTACAGCTGCCGTCATGATCGGCGATTCGGATCACAACGTTAAAATACAAATGTGTGTGTGTGTGTGTGTGTGTGTGTGTGTGTCTGTGTGTCTGTGTATGTTTATTAATAGTATTACAAAACTTGAAAGAAAAAACCTTCTTGTTTTAATTTCTTTCGCCCTGTTGAGAACCAGGCAATGCAAGTTTTTGTCTTTCTGCAGTTTCTATTCTCTCTCTCTCTCTCTCTCTCTCTCTCTCTCTCTCTCTCTCTCTCTCTCTCTCTCTCTCTCTCTCTCTCTCTCTTCAATTGTAATTTGTCTTCTCTGATAACTATCTTCTCTCTTTCTCTCTCACTCACTCTCTCACTCCCTCTGATTCCTTTAAGTGCGTTTCTCAGCCCCTCAGTTTCACCGCTTGGCGGAGGCAGGCCTTGGCTGTCTTGTCATCGAAAAGGGGGTGGGTCGGAGCGCACAGGGACTTGATAATTCAATTACATTCTTGCCTGGCCTCTCGCTTTAAAGTATTTGGTGACAGCAACCTATCTCTTAACCTAAAGGGGGGCTAAATCAAGGACTGTGTTCAAACATATCAGAGGCAAATTAACAAAACGCACAACCCAGCATCCCGCAGAGCAGCTGTGCATAAAGATCATACTGCTTTCAGGCTCTGTAAAAAAGCGTCAGTTCTGCTTCGTTTTCAAGTCTGAACTCTTCGCATATTAATAGCGACCTATTACCAACACAGAGATCTCGCAACAATTGTACAGGAACACGTTGGTGATTATTTACACCGTGATATCAAAATGGGATACCAGGGCGTACTGGTTCATGCCATTCTTATACCAGTCAAAATCTGAACATGATGTATAAAAGATGCGTAAAACATAACGAAGCGTAATAACGCATAGTGAAAGCAGGGTAAAGCACAAGGAAGCATTGTAAAGAAGAGCGTGGTGTGATACAGCACATTAATAAACAATCAAACCAGGGTAAACATTGGGAAATGCACAGTATAAACATGGGAACTGCATCTTAAAGCTGGATAAATACCATGCAGAAATACTGCGGTAAACTTTTATAAGGGTACCACTGAGGTGCTGTACTGTGGTATTCTATGGTATAGCTCCTACATTGTAACTGCATTGTGCTGCCACTGCCCCAGCCCAGGCATTACAGAGTAGTGTCACCGCATTCCAGCCTTTCCTGTGCAGATGGCAGCACGGACAAGCACATCTTCTCCAGGAGAAAAGTACTGGAAAGCTGTGCAAATTTACCATGGTCAGCTTTTACAAGGGTGTCCTGGCTCAGTTTGCAAGTACGAATCTCCTACTGACTTCTGCTGCGTCTACCACACTCCTCTCCACCCAGTATTTAGGTCAATGAGCTCCATATCTTAGAACACTGAATTACATGACCGTCCTCAAACAGGATCTGACTCCTTTTTTTTTTTTTTTTTTTGGTGAAATTTTATTTTGCTTTATTTTTAGACAGCAAATTTAATAACAGGCAATTAACGTGCCATTTTAGTAATTTCGTTAGTCCTCTGCACAGTGACTCTCACAATCCGTAGAAAGCACAGCCCTCTTTTCTCTCCAGGACCTCCAACAAGCAAGCAGATTCTTCTCATTCTTCCACCACACTGCTTGCTAAATCTGACACTCTTAGGTTTGCATGAGGAGCCAAACCACTGTATAAATAGTGGCTCCGTTTTTGTATTCCCACTTGGAATGTGTAGCTATTTCCAAGACAATGCCATACTAGTTGTAGTTGCATATTAAAATGTAGATGGAATCTAAGCACAATAGAAGGGTGACCAGTTAATAAAGCTAATAAGAAACTAGATTTTAAATAATTGGTCACTATTTTATGCCTTTTAATTAATTAATTCATTCCGTCATGACAATTGACTTAGGACTCTCACTGAGTGTTAACCTGCTAAAATGAAGTGCTAAATGTGGCTCTATGTGGCAACTCTTGACCTTAGAGGAGTTTCTTTGAAGAAGCAGAAGATTTCTCGACAGCGGCTTCATCTTTATAGAATATTTAAGCCCATTAAGACGAGTCTCCTACCACAGTCACCACACAGGAAGGTGGGTTGAGATCTTACTGGCTGTCCTTCTTTACAAACCGTGCAAATAATGTGGAGATATAGAACTGCTGTGGCCCTTCTGAAATCTGACCTGGGTCTTCAGAAGGACTGCTGTGGATCAGTTCTGCGTTCAAGGAGCCTCACGCACTGGCCTTATGTGAAGCCCAACAACTGGAATAACTTACTCGACTTCAGGACGTTTATTTCATTTTTCTGAACTCAACTAGACTGTGTTTCCTGAAGTGTGAATTAGTAAGCAGTTCAACGGTACCCCAACTCAGGTACTCAGTACCAGAAATGCACCCACGTTTTGGAGTACTCAAGATACAATTCGCATTCAATTGATTTGATCATTTCTAGTAACACTTTATTCAATGCATCTGTAAAGTAATAAGCCAGGAGGTGGAGGGGTTGAGTTGAGAGAGTCCAGCGTGTCTATTTTTAATTGGAATCCCTACAGCTTAGAAAGTGAAATGCAGTTAAACAATACAGTAATTCTCAGTGATACTCAGTGATATATGTGGCTCTGCAATGGTAGCTACAATAGCATAGGCAGTAGAGCATCACCGTGGTGATATTTTCATATTACTGGTATCACAATGGTATGAATCTATAGTCCTATCACAGAAATATATCTGAATATCAATACAGTTTAACAGGGTTCCTCTACAATGGTAAGCACAGATCTTTTATGAAATAATCTATCGACATTCTAATCACGATTATAAGTCCTTTGGAATGGTCCCTATAGGAATCGTATATAGATTATTGGATTTTATAGATCTTATAGATTTTTTTGGTTTCTGAGGAGGATCCATTAGCTGGTCTGGATTGTATTACCCTTGTCAGATCTCAGCTGCAGCCTGGCGATGTCTGAGACACAGGGGGGTTTAGTGGTCAGAGCTAAGAACTAGTATCCAGGGAATGCTGCTGCTAATCTCAGCTCCCTGACACACTCACTGATCTCTTTATTCTTAATGATCTCCACGTATACCCTTTTTCAAAGGACTGCACAACACCGTTATAGCACCCATTAACCTCAGTAAGAACCTCTTTTCAGATCTGGCCTGGGGCTTTCAGCTTTAAACTCCGGTAGTGATCTTGTTATCTACAGAAAGGTTACTATTCAAGATTTGATTTATATAAAAAAAAAGAAGTTGTTTAAATCAGAAGGAAAAAATTATTCCCAGGACGCGTATTTGAATTTTCATGCAACACCTGCTTGAGATGTATCAAAAGGACAATGTTCATGTTCTTTCCTATAACTGAATGTACTATTGCCGGTATTAAAACTGATCATGCAAAGTAAATGAATGCATAAATAACTCACATTCTACTGTACAGTGTTTTCTTTCTGTGAGTCATAAATGTACAGGGCGCCAGGTCTACCATATTTCCCTTGCAATGCCAAGTTAATTGAGACTTCGACCCAGTCTACTGGACTCTCCAGTCTGGTAAGAAAAAAGGCTGGCTTTATAATAGAAGCATTAATATTAAACACATGATAAATGCTCCGCACATTGTGACATGCTAATTGCTTAGCCGAATGGTCACCACTGTTTATACAGTATGCAAACACACATACTGTGAGGGAATATACAGCATCTTCCATACGCAGTTAAAAGGGTAATAAAGGGTTTACTATCATGTAGTGCTGGGATAAATATTCAGACAAACACTGCTTGAAATGTATTCAGTGACCAAAAATACATGAATATGTACTTACTGTACAGATATAAAGGAAAGCATGAATAAATAAATGTATAGAGTGTGTTTCTCTCCTTTCTTTAATTTCATGGGAGATTGGGGTTATAATATGGTACACATTTTTTCCAGCATGTATTTGTAACACATGCACATATATATGCAGTAATATACTACACTATACAGTGTATCGGTGCTTGTGTGTATTGAAGGCATGTCAGTACCCCTGTGTTCCCTGTATGCCCCCACACACCCCTTCCCTGCCCCTATAACAGCCCTCTTGTAGGCTCTATTTAGCTGCCACCCCTCCTCTGTGTGGCTGTTGTCTGAAGAAGCAGGGGGTGGACCCAGCCCCTGAAAGATCACAAGACCCACGCTGGGGGTAACAAAGCCCCAGTTCTTTCCAATCAATTAGTCTCACTTAAAGGACAACTCTCCCCTCCATTAGTGCCACCACGTGCCCCACCCCCAAGCAGTCTATTGTGAAGCTAATTTAATAAACCCTCCCCTCCAGTTTGTGGGCCTTGAAAGACCTCTCTCTCTCTCTCTCTCTCTCTCTCTCTCTCTCTCTCTCTCTCTCTCTCTCTCTCTCTCTCTCTCTCTCTCTCTCTCTCTCTCTCTCTCTCTCATGCGCTCTCTCTCTCTCATGCGCTCTCTCTCTCATGTGCTCTCTCTCTCTCTCTGCTGATTTACTCCAATAAAAGCTGCATCCACAGGAAGAAACAAATGCTTGCATTTCATCATCAGCGAACTAGAGGTCATTTACATTAGCAGTTTTGCGCATTGTATCAGAATGCTAATGCTTTATGAACCATAACTGTCTGTGATAATATATATATATATATATATATATATATATATATATATATATATATATATATATATATATATATAGTTTATTATGTTCTGTATACAGATTGCAGTGTTTTCAATTAGCTTTATTTATTCCCTGTAACTCGTCTGTAAGATGTGAAGAACAAATTAGGATTTGCACTATAGAAAAACAATATAAGTCTCCTTTAGTGCAATTACAATACTTACGTATCTACTTGTTCACAACGTTACCCGGGTTGTAAGGCAGTGTATGCTGTTTCATTAGGCTAGTCACACAGTAAAAGGTTTGATCTCCTAGCTATTCTTTCTAACTGAGTTTCTCTTTCGAAAGCTGCCGTTTGGCCAGATTCCTGTCTCACCAGATGCATTTTTACCAACACAGTGTTTTTCAACCAGACCCAAACACACAATACAAAACCACATGACAGACAGTGCTAGCTGCCGGACAGGCAGACTGTGGGAAACACAGATGGACCGGGCGAGACTGAATGGGTTAACAATCCTTGGAGACACCTTCCAGTACCTTGTGGAGTCTATGCCACACTGCGTCGAGGCTACGATCAGGGCAAATGATGACTCAACTCCACAGACGGACAGACAGACGGACAGGTTCTTCCATTTAACCTACGTTCTGATAACCTTCCTTAATCAATGCCCTAACAAAATGACCTAGAGACTCAATGCTATGTGCTACTCTGGCATGGATATTCAAGACTGTGCCTCACAAGTTAACAGAAGGAGGTGGGGCTCTGTTATATATATATATATATATATATATGTTTATATATATATATAATATTGTCGGGGGAAGTGTGTGCCTGGCTGATTAGCATCACTGCTTCCTCCTTTCCCATAACCTCCAGACCCCCGCAGGCGGCGTGTTTACTTTTAGAAATAAAAAATGTGCCTGCGTCCGCGAGGACATGCTCCCCCCCACTACCCCCCCCCCCCCCACACACACACACACACACACCACCCTCCCTCCTTCCCTCCCTCTCTCACACTCTGTACAGCTGCAGCCTATGAGAAAAAAATAAAACTCACATCAAATAAAACAGAACCCAATGCTCTCTTTGCTATTGCAGCCAAGCTCACAGCTGTGAGGGGAGAGAGAGAGAGAGAGAGAGAGAGAGAGAGAGAGAGAGAGAGAGAGAGAGAGAGAGAGAGAGAGAGAGAGAGAAAGACAAAGAGAGGGAGAGAGAGACAGAGAGGTACTGTTTAATACAGAGGGAGGGAGGGAGTAATTCAATATAGAGGAAGGAGGGATGCTGTTTAGTATTAAAAGATATGTTTTCTTTATTTTTTTATATATATTTTAGTTGTTTATGCCATGTATGTGCTTTGGCAACACAATTCTTTTTTACTGTCATGACAATGAAGCCAATTTGAAATGAATTCAATTCAATTCAATTGAGAGAGAGAGAAAGCATGAGAGTGAGAGAGAGAGAGAGCAAGAGAGAGAGAGAGAGAGAGAGAGAGAGAGAGAGAGAGAGAGAGAGAGAGAGAGAGAGAGAGAGAGAGAGAGAGAGAGAGAGAGAGAGAGAGAGAGAGAGAGAGAGAGAGAGGAAGCAGGACAGATCTCGGAGAATCTTTATTTAACAAGGAAATATCAATTGCACCCTTTGATGGTCTGTCGCAGGGCACAAGCAGAGAGCGTATCTGGCAACCAAAAGGGGTTTCACTGGAGTTACTTTTACTGTATATGACACCCCTAGATCTGTATGTGTCAGGCTGGCTCTGTGGATCTGTGGAAACAGGATCTCCTGTTAAATCTCCTTATTGAGAACACCAGCACTACTGAATACACAACTGCACCTGGTGTTCCTTGGAGGTCAACCCTGCTTAGCTCTGACTGGATCTAAACGATATTTACTTCAATGGGAAATATAGAACAGTTTCCCTCGTCAGAGCAGTTTTGTTGGCTGCCTTTTCTTGCACAGGATAATTTGGGTTAATGATTTATTTTATGTGGGGGAGATGGCTGGATGCTTTTTGTGTGTGTGGGGGGGGGGGGGGGGGGGGGGGGGTGGTAAGGGTATGTTTGCCAGGATGCTAAATAGATGGGGTCAACACCATCACAAATTTATTTTAAATACAGATGAAGATATAAGAGCAAAGGAGAGGGGGGAGAGCTTTTAAGATTCTGCTTTCACTCAATGACCCCACACTGCGCACTACGCCAGTCTGGGACAAAACCAAGGTAAGCATGGCAATATCTGTCCACCAGGTGACGCTATTTGCCTCTGCTTAGAAATAGATACATTTTAACACCTTAAGGGTGGAGTGATTTCAGCCACAATATTCCTTTTGCACGTTGCAGACGAGCATTTTGAGAACAGATTTCAGACCCTCAAGTAGTGCTGGGACTTCGAAAAACCAAACTACTGCCAAGGGTACAACGTGTCCCAAGCACCCTGAGCCCCGCACCCCACTGAATTAAACACAGGAGACAGAGAGAGGGGGGAGAGAGTCACACAGGGGCAGCGCATTGGGAAGAATGCTCGAGTTAAAAATAGGCAGAGAAGTAAACTTTGAAAAATGCCTAGCATGTGTCCGGTTTGGATGGAAAATATGATGCATCTGGTAAAAGCATCGTGCCGGGGTCAGTCCCCTACAGAGATTCAACAGGCTAGGGCTCTGTGGGGCTAAAGCTGTGAGGGCAAGCTGCTTCTGGGAGCCACACAAGTAAAGATCTGATACAAAATAACAAACAGGCGAAAATAAAACATCAGGGGGAATTCGAAGCAGGCAAACCACCCGGAGGTCAGTGGCAGAGTTAAAGAGTGCTCTTGGATTCCTGCTTACACTCAGCACTGGATACACTGTTTTGGAAAAGCCGTCAGTTTCACAGTAATATTTCATTATCTTGATTCTAGTGTTACTCAAGGGAATAGGGTTTTATTTTCCAATTTTGTATCAGAAATACCAGATTTTTAGATTTGCAGAGGCTTCTACTGCAAGTTGAGATTTGACTTTCCACTTTAAAGAAGCAGTAGAATTTCCAGTACAAAAGTGGCAATCACAGTTACCATATTCCACCACCGAATGGCGCTGTGTGCAAGCAAAACGTACCATGATAATAAAAGTTAGATAACAGCGCTTTAAATAGTTTTACACATAGTATGTTATAATGCACACTACAGAGATCTGAGATTTAATTTGTGGCATTTCTTGGTGTTTCTTGAGGTTCCCTGGGCAAGCGTCTTTGTCAGTGTAATTAACAGACATGGTGCACAAGCTGCCTCGCTGTTTCATCCTACCTGAAGCCCAGTACTCATGTCCAGTCGGCACCTCCTGTGCTGACACCTCCCCCCGGGTCGGGTAAGCGGGCCTGGGTTGGTAATAGGGTTGAGGGGGGTATCCCATTGATACATAGGGGTCGTGATAGACGTCCACTGCATCTTGTCTCTGCAATGTGAAAAGAACCCTGTGTTGGCAGCTTGTCCTATATTGTTTATATTTCATACAAGAGAGTCTAATTAATGAAACTCCTTCCACGCTATTTTAAACATTTCTAAACTGGCACGTCAATTACTTTCTGAGTGTGCTTTAAACCCACCCTGCTAGAATCATTGCCAGCGACCGTGGCACCAAGCTCTCTCACCAGTAGATGGCGCTATCTCAAATGCTCAGTACTAACAGAACACAGCAATAACCAAAGCTATTTCTGTACCTGCTATTGAGTTATTTTCTTAAACATAATCACGTTACTTTCCCAACCTTACCCCGTAAATTATCATGTTACTGCGTGTGTAAAACTTGCCCGAATTCCTTGCTTGCTTCCAACTTCACAGACCCACATTTGCACTAATGTTGGACTCTCAGAGGCTGTGATACCAGCCCTCTGGCACATAAGGTAAATTATTACGAACGAAAGTCTAAAGCTTAAGCATTTTACATACTTTTATCTCATGATTTATGAGTGAGCGTTTGAAGCCCTTGATGCTTAAACCTAGAATTAACTTTTTTTTTTGTAAATCTTGACAGAACTTTAGGATGGGCGTGTGGGTGCCTCTTCTCTTAATCCTGACGGAAGTCTAGTGGTGACTGAGCTACTGACTGCTTGCAGAGTCCTGCATCGTGCTGACTGACTGCCCACCTGATAAGGGCTTTTTGCAAATGCAGGACCGGGGCTTATCAGCTGCACCTCTGCTTTACAACCTGCTAATGCAGCCCGGGCTCGTGCTGCTTATCTCTGCACCAACACAGGGGCTGCTGCCTTCCTTCTGTATACACTGGAGGGGCATGCTGACAGGAGCCAGGTCAGGCTGGGGGTCGCAGCCCAGGGACTGGGAGAAAGAGTGGCCTGGAGGTCAGAACTCAGGGACTAGGAGGAAGCATCTGGCGGGCAGAGCTGAGGGACTGGGCCAGAGGCAGGCTGGATTGGGAGTTAGAGTTGAGGGACTGGGCCAGAGGCAGGCTGGATTGGGAGTTAGAGCTGAGAGACTGGGAGGCAATCTGAACCAGTGGTTAGAACTAAGGGACTGGGTGGGAGACAAGCTGAACTGGTTATTGGCCTAGTGGTCAGAGCTGAGAGACTAGGAGGAAGTGTGGACTCGTGGTTAGAGCTCAGGGTCTGGCAGGCAGTGTGATGGCCTAGTGGTTAGAGCTGAGAGACTGGGAAGAAGACAGGCTGAACTGGAACTTAGTGGCAACGGACCTCAATGCAATGTTTAGGAAACTCAGTGTTTAGGAGTGGAGTTTATAACAAATTAAGTAAGGACAACAGTGATTATATCACTTCAACCCGCTATTCTAACTAGCTTTCCAATTCAGCACCCCTGCTTGAATAAAGACCGACAGCTTACGAAAACCTTATTGTCTTCATCTATTGAAAAATATTTTTAAAAAATGAAATGCAAAACAAAGGATTTCTTTAACCTTTTGACTGCAATGGTCTTCTGCAGAGTAATCTCAATTTCAAATCAGCTCAATTCAGATAAACTCACCTGAGCCAATTAGCTGCACCCACGCTTACTCTGAGAGGCTTGGTGACAGAGCAGGTCAGGGTACGATTAGCATGTGACCCCCTTCTTCTGTATCAAATAGGTCCACACGATGCATACAAATTAATATATCTTACTTTGCTGGAATTCTAACCTGATATGAATCCCAAGTCCTCTCCACCCTACGATCTCCCAGTACACTGTCAAGCTATACAGTGAGCCTGATAATGTATGTATATGCACATACAGGCACACTATATAAGACCCTATTGATAATCACAGCAAGTTTTCAATAGAGTCTTGGATTAGTTGAGGACTAAATATTTAAGTTAATTAAAAGATTAACTGACTATTCAGCTTGAAATACACTCGCACTCACACTCACACACGCTCACACTCACACTCACACTCACACACACTCACACTCACTCTCACACTCACACTCACACTCACACACGCTCACACTCACACTCACACTCACACTCACACACACTCACACTCACACTCACACTCACTCTCACACACGCTCACACTCACACTCACACTCACACTCACACTCACACTCACTCTCACTCACACTCACTCACACTCACACTCACACTCACACTCACACTCACTCTCACACTCACACTCACACTCACACTCACACTCACACTCACTCTCACACTCACACTCACACTCACACTCACACTCACACTCACACTCACACTCTCACACTCACACTCACTCTCACACTCACACTCACACTCACACTCACACTCACACTCACACTCACACTCACACACTCACACTCACACACACTCACACTCACTCTCACACTCACACTCACTCTCACTCTCACACTCACTCTCACACTCACACTCACACTCACTCTCACACTCACACTCACACTCACACTCACACTCTCACTCTCACACTCACTCTCACACTCACACTCACTGTAGCAGCACAAGCCACAGCAGTTCAACACAAGCCTGGTGGTTTATATCACCTTACCATGACCCAGATGCCCACAGGAGTGAGAGGCACATGCACATGGGCTCCATGTAGTGGCTCATCTTGAGACTCACACTGCAAGGAGAGAGCACAAGGAGAGATCCAGTGAAATCAGACATAAATGCGTCAGCTTCATTACAGCTCATCAGCCTGCAAATCACGTGACCCTAATAAACAGTGACCATGGCACATCTGTGCAGAGACTTTGCATTAATTAGCATTCTTTCTCATTGTTGTAGTTCAAGTTATATTTTTCATAAGCGTGAGAGGCCAGGCATGCAGACATGGGCTCCATGTAGTGGCTCATCTTGAGATCTCTAACTGCAAGGAGAGAGCAACAAGGAGAGATCCAGTGAAATCAGACATAAATGCGTATAGCTTCATTACAGCTCATCAGCCTGCAAATCACGTGACCCTAATAAACAGTGACCATGGCACATCTGTGCAGAGACTTTGCATTAATTAGCATTCTTTCTCATTGTTGTAGTTCAAGTTATATTTTTCATAAGCGTCTCCTCTGCTAGAGCCTGGTTCACAGTAGATTGCCCTGTGTTGGCGGTGTTGAGTTTGCACCTGGGCACAGCTGTTGAAGATCCATCGTATCGTTGTTGCTGTATTCAAAAGGGGAAGTGGTTCAAATGTTTCTATTATTGCTTTTTTATTCTTTTAATACCCTGCCGTTCACATCCTGTTTGTTGACCAAGCTGGTAAAAGCCCCTCAATATCTCTCTCTCTCTCTCTCTCTCTCTCTCTCTCTCTCTCTCTCTCTCTCTCTCTATATATATCTATATATATATATATATATATATATATATATATATATATATATATATATATATATATATAATACTACGTATATATAACCCACTTTGAGAGACAGTACAGTATGACTATTTGAAAACCAGCACTTGAAACTAGTGCTGACCAATGCTGAGATTTAACACTGTGAGACAGAATCTGACACATCAGGCATCTCCACGTTTCCAAGAGTGTCCTGTTATACTTTGAGAGACAGCAGCACAGTAAATGTGTGCAAGCAATTACTGTGCACGTATCATATAGATAGATTATTATTATTATTATTATATTAACAAACAACCCTTACATAAATGTATCAACGGGAAATGGTTTACTTAGTTTTTTAGTTTAAAATAAACCAAATATATCACATGCACATCTAAGCATCATCTAGCGGTTTTCCACATGGGGTGACTGAGCCAATTCTTGAACTCTGAACCGCTCTGTCAAAGCTCTTGCAGCTGAGCTGCTGTGAAGGTGCAGTCCTGGCGAAACCAGCCGCAGAACCCTTCAGTTGGACTGCAGGCGCAATGCCGCTAAACTAAATCAACTCACTGAAGTTTTCCCGTGCCGGGCTGGGGCATTCAGTGGATATCGCTACTGTAGAGCAAAATCGAGATTGCCAAGTTACACGGGTTAGTTATAAAGCAGAGTCAGCTGCGGTATAATCGGTGCTTCTCTTTCTAATAGTACTCTGATAGGACTGCGTCAGCTTTGGAAGCGTAGTTAGAAAAACGAACATCTTCAGTGATGCCCCTTATTTATTTATGTATTCATTTGTCTAAGTGTGTGTGTGTGTACCACATTTAATTTAACTACGTTTATTTTATTTTTTTTTAACAAAATATGATAACCAGATTTTGAAGGTATAATTTTGAAGCCGAATAATAATAATAATAATAATAATAATAATAATAATAATAATAATAATAATAATGACGACATACTTAGTCTTTGACAATTTTCCAATTAACGTGTTTTGTCTGGAAACCTGGAAACCCGTGCTTTACTTTCACTTACAAGACGATCCCGACCCAGGCAAGTAGCATTAAAAAAAATTAACTAAGTCTAATTTCAAAGAGCGCAGAACCTAACTTACGGTGGGACCGCAAGCCAGTGTAATTGGTACACCAAATAATTTCTCTACCGCAGGTCAAACCATGTAGAAAGTTGGGATTGTACTAGAATTACATCGTATACATTCTTATTTAAAAAGTATTGCATATGTAATTAAATAATATATAGCCTACTTACCGTGGGGAAGGCGAGCTTGCTGTTGCGAGACGTTGAATCTCTTGCTTGGTATCTCTATCTATCCAGACTACCTGCAACTGCCCCCTTTAGAGTCCAGGATAAAGAAGGACGCAGCTACCGTATTTATTAGAGTAAACACATCCTGTACAAACGCGTCTCTCCGGAGTCTACCTTATCTCGCACTGTCACACGCACGCACACACTTTCTCCTGTTTTTTTCAAAACTCAAGGGAACGTTGTGTATTTGCAATTCATTAAAAAAAAAAACAAACAAACAAAAAAAAAACAGGCAGCCTAAAACAGGTGTAAAAAAAACAGTATTCCCTATTTCCTATGCAATGCTTTCAAGTGGAATTTGCATGGCATAGCAATGATAGAAGGAGCAGTGTGATGTACGCTCTTCACAGGCGTGTGTTTTAGGAACAGCGATTCACCAGCGAGGGGCTCGGGAATGACGTCCCTTCATATGAGGAAAAACAAAACATCAAATGAGTGCAAATTCCAAGTTATTCCTTTCTCTTGTTGCTTGACTGGGGAACTGGCCCATCCCTCATGGAACTCCCCCGTCCGGATCGGTTCCGGAACAGGACGGGAAGTCATCTCTTCCCAATGGTTATGCCTCTGATTCTGATCATGCTTTCAGTCACAGGGAACAAATTAGGCTCTATAGTAATTACAGTGAAATTGTTTGGGAATTCGAATGGAATCATTACACCATGCTCATTTGGGGAATTGGTTTAGCATTACTTATTAACTGTAAGCAATTATTAGCATTCATGTTGTATTAACTATACCGCGCCTATCAAGCACCAACATGTCTAGCTTGTAACTGTTCTCTCTAAATGATCACTGAGAGCACAATGTGGTACCATGTAGTGGTTACATCTCACCAACGCATATGTCCTGCAAGTTAACTCTTCAACCTCATCTGTTAACAGTGCACAGATTACTATGCACAGTAGATAGTTATTGGGTTACGATCACATTTCTTACTAGAGGGCACTGATAATGCAACATAAGTCCTTAAGGGGCAACCCTTCCCTTAGTTTCCTATATTAAAAGCATAGTGAAGTGTATAAAGCCCTTTACAAGCATGATAAAACAAAGGTAAGCATTGTAAAGCACAGCGAGGTATGATAAAGCATGTTACTAGATATGGGTAAACTATGGTAAATGCATAACCATGGGATCAGCATAGGGGGATTATAATGGGCACTTCACAGTAGTGTTCACTGCAGTTGTCATTCTAGTAGTCGGACATCGCTGCAGCAATCTGGAACCCGTTGTTAGAAATTAACCACCTCGTTAATTGTAGTGTAGCTAGAGGCACGCTGTGGAACGTGTTACCTGGTAAATGATAGATGTGCTATAAAAGATATGTTACTGTGATATTTACTGCAGTATCCCTCGCATAGAATAGAATTGTGCCAATTTTCAGCCTTCATTTTTTGTTCCAGTTGGAAACAGTAAAAGTGTTAAAATCATTCCAGTTTTCCTACTGTATTCACTTTTTGTTTTTTTAAGTGCAAAACTGTAGCAGTGTGCCCAGCAAGTTAACAGCAGAGTAATGTGTTAGATTGTGCGAGCTCAGTTCAGAAATAATATTATTATGGATAATTAGTTTACCAGCAGTTCTGTGCTGTATAACCTTCCTCCAAATCCACTGTGTTTTCAATGCAAGTGAGACTTTCCATCAGCGTATAACACTGGCATTTTCATTTTTGGAAACAGTACCCTGCTAACGGGAATAGTCTACGTGAGACCCTTACTCACTCCTCAGCTATGTCATAACGTACTCTTCCACCCACTGTTCACATCCCCTCCATTACCAATCGTATGGAAGCCTAGCTGCCCGGAAAGATCACGCAGTCACTGTGAAGGCCATTTTGTCAGCCATCAGTGCTCTGCCAGTGACATCACTTCCTGTCTCAGTGTTTAACCCTGCAAGTTTACTGGTGAGCAGGGAGGGAAGGCTAGTTAATAAAATGTACAAACAGGAAGGAGAGGAAAGGGCAAACGGCCCTGTTTCCTTTGACGTGGTCTGATACGGAGCTAGGTGCTCAGAGGCAGAGGGGCCAAACTGAGAACACTGCGGGTCGCCTAGCAACCTGCCCCCCAGCAAGTCAACAAATCACAAAAACTGGCCTGGAGAACTGTTGGTGTATCAGTTAAATAACCCAAGTGCATCAGCTAGATGCAGAATAATCACTAAGATTACATTGACTTTAAAGAGTCCCAGCTGGAATCTATGTTTTTAGGGGCTGTTTTTTTTTTTTTTTTTTTTTTTGGTGGACCAGGATATATATATTTTTTTGTAAATGTAAAAAATTGAATCATTATAGTTATTGTTTTGTGGAAAAATGTATTTGATGGAGCAAGGCTCTTATTTGAAACCTTGCAAATGTTATTTGGTAAATTATCTGGCAACATAGATATCTTCTGGGAAAAAAAAAACAAACAAAAAAAAAAATCTCGACTCGCGTGTCATCCAGTATTTGAATGCTCTCTTTTCCTGTCAGACGCCAGACCCAGCTGCGAGTATTCAACGTGTCACTGAGCTCCCAGCCACCTCAGCAAGCAGAGCAGCAGTGAGCCGAGGAGGGGTGGGGATGAGTAGTTATTGCAGTGTGGCGGGGGGGGGGGGGGGGGGGGGGGGGGGGGTGGACTCTCTGACAGGCAAACTGAACCGAGAGAAGGAATTGGATCCAGACTTTTGATGCTCCAATCCTGTTTCAATTAGCGTCCTGTCCGTTCAAAGCCAGCACATACAGTAGATACACACGAGACATTGCTGAACCCTCGCTCTGCACCTTTCACCCTGTCGATTCCGTCACATTTCTAAACGTACTCCCCCCTTCTGTTGCCTGATCCGCTTCATGTTAAACAGGAGGTAACAAAGCTGCAGTGCTGGCGTCGATGGGAACTGTTGGCAAATATATAAACTCATGTTTAAATCATTAAGTTTGGTTTTATATTTTCTTCATGAAACTGTTCTAGGGTTCTTTAACATTATAACAACACGCTGGACAAGTGCAGCTTATTTTAAAAGGATAGCCTCTTGGGTGACTAACACCCTTTAAATCACTCCTTTTTTGTAACCTTGACACTTGTAAACTGGTGAACTTGGTATTTTTAACCATCAGATTGTGTGTTGAGATTCAGAAACTTTAATAAACACTCCAAGCTACTACTGTAATGTTTCAGTGTTCAGAGCTTTTAAAATACAGACTATTATAATATAATCGATATAATAAAACAACACTGGCGATCCCAAGTGGTGTATGAATCTCACCGCCCCCCCATGCTCACTCCAGGCCACCTGTTAGCGATCATGCAGAACGAGACTGGATTCATGAAGAATGGGGATTATTGGCATGCCAGTGTTTTTTGGGGTTTTTTTAAGTCATGGTGTAGTAGAAAAAGTGGCAGCAAAATTATTCCATCATAAAAAAAGGGAAAAAACTTAAATAAAACTAAACCAAACGAGTCTCGGCCATTTTACGCAGTGGTAGTATGACTCTGGTTAAACCTGCATGCCCATGAACATACCCAAGCCAGGCACCAATACGTCTCTCTCCACACAATGCCACCTGCCTGCAAGATGGGATCCAGTTAGTCAGCCACACGGCCTCAGTCATAATTTCTTTCTTCTGAGTTTCTCTGGCAAGACTTTCCAATGGCTCTTATGATTATTATATGTTTTTCTTTTAAGTGTCTCTTTATTGTTGCAGTTGAAAAGAAATTGGCACTCTATTTGCAGGAGAGCCAGGATCTCTTTGATTCCCTGCCCAAACCTTTTTTTTTTCCCAAACTGCACTGCAGATGTTGCTTCCAAAATTACCGAGGGGAGGGTCTTTATATGGAATATTTATTTTCGTCCCCCTTTCTTCCAAGCTTTGAGACTTTCAGAGGTAGAGGGTAATCTCTGTACAGATTTGGTTTATATTACAGACCGGACTGGCTATTTTTAGATAAAAGCTTTTATTAATGAAAAAAGAAAGGCTGTAATATTTTATGACAACATTGGCCATATGTGAGGGCTAGTTTTGCTTCCCTTTCTTAAAGGAAGTCCTTTATTTACATTTCTTTGCATGAATCAACTGAGTACTCAAGCAAGTGTTATAGAGAACATTTAGCACCTTCAATTCTCTTTTTTACTGAGACATCCACCCACACATTTGAAGTCTCCACTGAAGTGAATGGGCTTTAATGGCTTATAGTGGTTTTTCAAGAGAATACAATGCACTTAAATTGTTTTGAGTGATTTTAATCGACTGTCCAAGGCGAGTGCTAATCAGGGTCTGTGAAACTAGCCGACAGTTTTGCTAAACTGTAGCCTAACTGAAGGCTTCTGCGGTAAAATCGATTAAAATGCCTACCCTCATAAAAGTTTACCCTCACTTTGCTGTGCTTTTACTGTGAGAAACTTTCATAAGGGCTGCTGCACTGGATAACTTAACTCAAAGGACTTCCAGGCCAGTGTGTGCCAAAAACATTAGATTTTATTCTGTCTGAAGTATCTTCTACCCACAGCTGGTAAAGCCTTAAAAAAGGGTCTTTAAAAAAAATACGCATCATGAGGAGAGGAGCCCCTGAGCAGCACACAGCTGGAGAGAAGATAGGCGCTGGCAGCACTGGGAGCTCTCGATAAGGTCCTGGGAAAGATCCAAGACAAACCTCAGCCTCCTCCTCTGTTTGGTCCCATCGTTTGCCTTTTCTCTTAATTAGTCACTAAAACAAGATGTTTGACTCCTAATGAGGAAGGGAGTGTGCTGAGAGCTTGTGTAACAAGATCCTATTAATTATACAGAAAGAAAAGAAGAAATCTTGTGGGGCAAAGTGGGACGTGAAGCAGGGATACAGGTCAGTCTTATCGCTTGTGCTCTGGGACGCGGGGTCAGCAGAGATCTTTTCAACCCTCCCCTCTCCCCTCCTCCCCCTCTGCTCAATAGATCTTCTGCATTAGCTCTGCAAAGCCTTAAGCTAACACCCTATGAACTGCACCAACCTGCTCGTGAAACTGTTACATGTGACATTGTGAGGGTCTGGGCTCTGGCAATCCTCTGGCAATAGTCGAGAGAGCATAAACTATATCTATGGAGAGATTTTTGAAAGTGTCATTTTTGCATATGCTGCATATCGTCTGGTCTGTAGACGTCATATTTACACGCTACTGGCCGCCTGTTATCCATCAAGCGAGATAAGAACTGACGATTTTGGAAAAACTAAGTGTGTGACAGTACCTATTTACCTTAACAACCGGAAACTTCATCTGTGCATCTCGGAGAAAGTGCAGCTGATCGCTCATAAAGACTGTGCTATGATAAAGAGATCGAAAAAGTGGGGCGAAGCATAGTGCAGCAAGTTAAAAACAGAATCAGACATGAAGAGATTAGATCAAATCACAGCAAAGCAAAGTAAGGAATAGCAAGGAGCATTGCTGAGGATCTGAAGTGTAGTAAAGGCATTGCAGCGCAGAATGAACTGAGTAGAATCATGTCAAAGCCGTCACAGGAAAAAGGAGCATGTTAAAGACACACACGTCATAGCAGAATCATAATACAACAATAGCAAAGTATGGCTAATGTAAAGGACAAAAATATGACATAGAGAATGATAGTAAAAGTATGTCAGCCATTGTAGGGCGCATAGGAAATGAAAGAGTGTGCAAAATCACCAGGCAAACATAGCATCACAATGTCTTCTTTCAAGTCCAATCAAGAACCATGTACTGACTGGTTTTGCCAAAATTTGGGATGCAAAAGTTGGCCTTATCCCCCCAAAGCCATGGATCACATTCTGAACCGCTATTCTAAATAAAGCCAGCAATCTCCTGGGAGTCAACCTGCTTGTATCGAGCCTAAGAGCCAGAGAAGAAGCTCATAAACCATAACCTGGCTTCATCCTCCTTAAGCCCTGCCTGGAGAAATGTTTACAGAGCCATTCCTGTAATTAATAGTTAAATGGCTGTGCCTTTCCCCAATCGTGGAGTGTTTTGCCCTGTTAGGGGGCCAGATGGGGTCTGGATAAACAGCGGCTGCCCTCTGCGAGCCCCCCCTCTGTGTGCAGGCAGGCACCTCAGATATTTTTAGAAGCTCTTTTACATGCTTAGGATGTAAACTCTATCTAGAGTCGTGATTTTGCTAGGAAACAGGCGGAAGCCTTCAGCCTGGCGTTCTCTCCAGTATCTCTCGCAGTCTTCCTCTTAATAAAAACTTTTGGAAAGTCTTATCAGGAGTATTTCACTGGCTTCGGTGCTCAGCTCATGTTTAATCTGGCCCTCATCAATCTGGTTGTCAGGGGCCCCTCATCAGCTAGAGGCGATACAACAGGAGGAAACCTGAGAGGTTTTCATGAAAAAATGGGAAATTAAAAAAAAAAAAAAAACGCTGATCCAGATGACAGGGGAAATGTCAAGTTGTTGTGGTCTGTAAGACTGAGATTCAATCCAAAATACAATTCAATCCTGATTTAGGGCTGCAGCTATTTCCTTGTTCTACAGTTCAATTCAATCAGACTTCCAGGTATCACAGAATACATCGAGAACATCTGAGCCTGAAATGACAAAAGGAACGCTTTACAGTAAACAATGAGTTGCATGAAACACAAGTTTAAGTGTGTGAGATGAGAGTGGGGCGCTGATGGCCAAACAGCATTTAGGGTTCTTTGTAATACAATTAGAATCCTGGCACTATCATTTTACTAAAAAATGAATCATATTCCGGTCTCATAGACACGGGGAACACCAGGTTCATGTGCATGTCTTTCTTTGCAGAGAGTGAAGTTTACCAAAGATATGGAGGTTACAATATTGTGTTACTGCAATATGCCCACAACTCCATCATAGCTACCTTAATAGATGAGTCAAATTTATGGGGGTTGTTACAGTAAGATAAATAAATAAATAAATAAATAAAAACTAAACAGGAAACTGAAAGTAATGCTTGTCAATGCAGGATAATAACAAGGCCAGGGTTCTGGAGTCAAACGCTGTGCATGAATTCTACAGAAACTAGTTTCTCAGCTCACTGCGCCCTCTATCAGCAGAAAGAGGGATTGTTCAAATAAAGGGCTGGCGTTTACAAAGCTGTTTGTAAAACGACAGTTTGGGACAGTAAAACATTAAACTGAAACCAGGTAGATGCCAAATGAATTCCCATTTTGATTTGAGACATGCATTCAACCATATAGCTTTGAATGTCCGGTGCACTTATTAGAGAAAGTGTGTGTTTGTTAGTTTGTTGTTGCTTTAAAGTTTGTACATGTATGACAGGGTAGCAGTAACAGACATGTGTTTTACATTTGTACTTGTAATATTACAACTCAACCAGAACCCACCGAATGTTAAAAGAAATGCCATTGTTTGTTCGTCGGTCGTGAGAAAACGCGTGTAGTCTCTTTCTGGTGAACTTAACGCGAACTGAAAGAATGCCTGCCCAGTCTATGACCGGCTGCTACAGCCTTGGGGGTAAACGTTTTATTACCATGTCCCATGCAATATGTAGAGGCTCGGGTTCAATATGCCTAGGGGTGTGCGCAAATCACGTCTTGCGTTATGAAGGTTAAATTAAGAAGGAAGAGCTCGGTATCTTTATCCTCTATCGCTTCGTGTGCTCAGCGTTTTCAGCAAGAGATGCGAGTTTAAGAGAGCAGAAGAATGTTGCGGTTTTTTACAGGAACACAGTGAGCGAGTCGCTCATACAAACACGGCGCGGGCCGACTCGCTCATTCCCACTGCTTTCAAGTCTGGTTTTGTTTTTCTTTTCTTGTGTTATGCACGCCTTATTGTTTGGCTATTTTTATTTCACTTTGGTGCTTATTTTTGCAACAAAAAAACACCCCACCCGTGCTGCCCTATACTAGCTGAGTGCAATCCAGTGCATTTGAATAAACAACAGCAGAATGTGATTCACTTACAATGAGATACAGAGAACAACGGTGAGAGAGTCGGGGGCTCTGTTACAGTATAGAGGGGTTCAGATTGAGAGAGAGTCGGGGGCTGTGTTACAGTATAGAGGGGTACAGATTTAGGGAGAGTCGGGGGCTGTTTTACAGTATAGAGGGTTCAGATTGTGGGAGAGTCGGGGGCTGTGTTACAGTATAGAGGGGTACAGATTGAGGGAGAGTCGGGGGCTGTGTTACAGTATAGAGGGGTACAGATTGAGGGAGAGTCGGGGGCTGTGTTACAGTATAGAGGGGTACAGATTGAGGGAGAGTCGGGGGCTGGTTACAGGAGGGGTACAGATTGAGGGAGAGTTGGGGGCTGTGTTACAGTATAGAGGGGTACAGATTGAGGGAGAGTCGGGGGCTGTGTTACAGTACAGATTGAGGGAGAGTACAGAGAGGGGTACAGATTGAGGGAGAGTCGGGGGCTGTGTTACAGTATAGAGGGGTACAGATTGAGGGAGAGTCGGGGGCTGTGTTACAGTATAGAGGGGTACAGATTGAGGGAGAGTCGGGGGCTGTGTTACAGTATAGAGGGGTACAGATTGAGGGAGAGTCGGGGGCTGTGTTACAGTATAGAGGGGTACAGATTGAGGGAGAGTCGGGGGCTGTGTTACAGTATAGAGGGGTTTGAGGGAGAGTCAGATTGAGGGAGAGTCGGGGGCTCTGTTACAGTATAGAGGGGTACAGATTGAGGGAGAGTCGGGGGCTGTGTTACAGTATAGAGGGGTACAGATAGATGGTTAGTTCCTCTGATACACAGTGACAGTTTGGGGTCTCTCTACAGTATTGTTTAGAGAGGTGTCATGCATGCATGTGTTTACTCAGTTTGCTGCAGAGCTGTTTAACTCACTCTCACTCATTTGTCAAAAACTCAAGTACTGGTGCTTAGTCTGAATACATTTGCTTTAGCAATGACACTGACAAGAGTCTGTTGTTGGTTCGCTTCGCTGAATGTAGCCTATAGTAGAGAGCCCCCTAGTGTCTGAAAACTGAAACTGCACCCCTGCAATGTGGGATCAGTGTCTGTCTGCTTTATTAATTCCAGATTTCATGAGATGAATGCATTTTTAGCCTGGTAAGCAGCCCACACTGAGCTCAGCTGCTACACCATTGACTTCAAACCTGTCTGGGAACTTGGGGGCCCCTGGTGAAATGTCTGAGAACAGGGAACGCAGTAAACCGAGAGCCGAATTGGGTTTCAAAGAAACACAAGTCTTCATTATACAAAATAGAAAAGGCCTTCAGCATATTGGCTGGACACATTCTGCTCCAGAGTGCGGTTGTTATTATAATCAGCACTTCTTTAGCCAATCCACTCCAGTTTATATATATATATATATATATATATATATATATATATATATATATATATATATATATATATATATATTAGCAAGGGTATCATATAATTTAGCACACAATCTAACAGCATGCAACAATGCATTCATTTGTATCATAATTCAGACAAAAACATATTTAACACAAAGTGCTTGCTGGCATTCGAACAGCCATCCTCCATCACTGACTCAAGCATTGGTTTCCTAGTCCCCTAGTCATTGTGGAGTGGAAGATTTCTCTCTGTGTGCTTGATTGATCACACAGCTTGGGAGGCATCAGGCTACTTCAAATGCTACACAAAACGGAATATTGCAGCACTGTGAGGAGCAGAGAAACAAGAACAGGACTGAATTAGGGTTGTTTTTACATGTATGTTGTGTGTTTATTCTTCTTTGTTGTGTTTTAATTTGTATGGAGGAGATTCTGCATCTCAGGGAACTCTGTACAGACAAACTTTTTTTTATAAAGAGTACCCATGATTAAACCAACCTTGAGACATGCGCATTTATTTAATAGAGTATCATTCTCTTATAATTCCTGTAAAACAAGTCCCCAAGCCTCCACACTTTTAAAAGGCACTGAGAAAGGCAGGGTTTCCATGATTTTCCTTTTGTTCGAGGTTAGCGTGAAAAGCAACCATTTCTCACCACAGTCTGTTTGTTGCCTGTCTGTGTCTCCCAGGACCATCTTGTAAATGAGGTATCTCCAGATCAGCTCCCTGGGTAATATCTTTTAACTAAATAAATAAAAAATTATACTTAGGAGTTTCGGGATTCAATAATTACTGCTGCTGATGTAATCAAAGCAAAGCTGTTTCTGCTATTTCTGAAAAATCTAAAAAGTAAAAGCTTTTGAGACTACTCCCATGGCAGTGTGTTTTTTTTTTTTTTTTTTTTAACCTGTCTTGTTAATAATGCAAATCAATGATTTGTTTTCCACCTTTCATAACCAAACCTCCCAAGATGGTAAACTTGCAAACTCAATGCAACAAAAGAAACTTGAATTACTATTGTCATTAGCAGAAACGATTGCCTTGGTTTCGTAAAGTTTAACCCTAAAACTTACAAGAGAGAGCGAGAGAGAGAGAGAGAGAGAGAGAGAGAGAGAGAGAGAGAGAGAGAGAGAGAGAGAGAGAGAGAGAGAGAGAGAGAGAGAGAGCAGACTTTGCTCTGGGGTGTTGAAACGCAATACTGACTGAAGAACAGAAACGACACTTCAATGTGACTGCAGCTGGACTGCAGGACAGTGAAAAAGCAGACAAGCGACAGGGCAGGTTCGGTTCCTTGTGGCATAGAGAAGAGTGTTGTTATTATACACTGTAAACAGTTATGGACCTAGAATTAGACTTGGATCAGCGAGATCTTGTACTGGAAAGGACCAAGCTAATAAAATGAGTAGGTGTTCAAGCGTTGCCTCTGCTTAGTTTTGTGGCCAATTTTTCCCTTTGTTTATATATCTTTTCACAAACTGCTGTTTTTTTTTTTAATTATTTGTTTGTTTGTTTGTCCATTCATTTATTATTTGGGTGTACAAAATAACAGAATATTATTGCCAACTTGCCTCCCCTTTATAATTTATATCTTTTATATTATTTACCTGCAAAGTAATTTTAACATAGCGTGCACTGCCACCTGGTGGCCTGATGTTATATACGTTTTTATTTCACTGGGGAATGTTGGAGCAAAGCCAGGAAGTGCATCGACATGCAACATGAATACAGATAAACTACAATTCCCATAATCCTCTCTGATTCCTACCACGAACACTGTAACGCTTGTCCCCAAAGCCTCGTTTGGCGGATTATGCAATTGTAACCCTATATCAGGCGTCGTGTCTCCAGTAAGCGCCGGCTCTGTCTCCAGCACTTCGCTGCTGTTTCGTGCTTCCAGTTAATTTCTCTCTTTGCATCAGCCAGCTGTGCGTGTTCACGCGACTGATTCGTGCAATTCGCGTGTGAGTAAAGTGGCAGCACCTTCTGAAGCGAGACTTTAAAGTGACACAACGGGAAATTACCCGAGTTTTAAAAAAAAATTAGGGTTAGGGTTAGGGTTAGGGTTAACCTAGGGTTAGGGTTAACCCTAACCCTAACCCTAACCCTAACCCTAACCCTAACCCTAACCCTAACCCTAACCCTAATTAATGGTTTGAATTTGGCCTGAGATTAAGCTGAGGCCAGTCTAGAATGTCGTGGAGGATATGGGATATAACTTAAATAAAATTGAAAGGCATTAACCCATTAATTTGCTAATTAGTCCCGTCAGAACCTAGAAATACACTATGATTATTCGTGAATGTTAGATATCAGCACGATATGCAACATCATGTAATCCAGGTTTATTTATACAGGCCCCTTGTTGAGTTCCTGGTAGTTTTATTAATGTAGTTTCTGACACCTAGCAAAAACATTGACAGTGCTAGCCCATAATGAAATGTGTCAGTTTGTGCACGTGCAGCTAATTATGTAACGGCTTACAAATGGCATCCTATCAGAAAGTAAACATCTGTTGAAGTCATATTGTTGTGGTATTGAACTCCCGTTTAAAATGTTAATGTATTATTATTATTATTATTATTATTATTATATAAAGATGGTTAAATATATACAAACGCTTGAAACACGCATTTTGGAGACCACAGTAAAGCAGGACAGGGGTGCAGCAACACCCCCCTGTGCTGTGGATAGGTGTAAGCGGTGTAGGGTTGCTTTTATCAGCGGTAATGCGAGGAAATGGAAATTCGCTGGAGCTGCAAAGCGACTCCCGGAGTCATGAGTCACGAAGCAACTAGAGCAAGCTGTGTGTGACCTGGATTTATGTCAGCTGTCGCTCGACACGCCTGTTTGTTTGTTGGTGTGTTTAAAACGTGCCAGACTTTGTAACCCTCTTTATAGCTTGTCAACTTAAACTACCTTTCTTATGAATTTCAACGTTTTAAGCGATTGAGCGACGTCCAATTAAACAAGACCCTGTAGTGCTACAACCTCCCGCTAATGCTTTCTTCGTGGTTTCGGGGTGTCATTAAGACTGCCATTGTGTAGCAGTTTGATCCATTCCATGTTTTAGTGACCTGAGTTTAATTAGACTTGTAGCCTACAGCCCGCTAACAAATAATGTAATATCAAATCAGACATCCAAAATAACTCAGCGAAACTGATGGCAATGTTTAGGTTAAATATAAATTAACTTTAATCGAATACAAGGTGAGCATTTGGCAGGTCAGTAGTGTTACTTTAGCGCAGGTGAAGGGGTGCATGCATGCAATTCTTTGGCCCTGTCTGTGAGTTTAAAGTTACGCTTGCAGCCAGAAAGCTTGTCACTGCTGAAGCACCTGATGAAGGGGTGTGCGTTGTGCAGATCACGTGTCCCAACAATGTGAACTGTGATGGTGCGCGTTCTCCCTTAGCGATTAGAGACGAGTGTCAGTTAAACCTGCACTCTTTAGATAATAGTTAGAAAGATGTAATGAGATTGGTTAAAAACCACAAAACTTAGCATGTGCTGATTACAAGATAAAAGTATTTCTCTGCAACTTCACCTGTAATTCAAAATGAGACATGAGGCATTGACAAAGTGTTACTGTATGTACGGTAACATGCAGCAATACGGCTTTAAGAAGATGTGTGTGTGTGTGTGTGTGTGTGTGTGTGTGTGTGTGTGTGTGTGTGTGTGTGTGTGTGTGTGTGTGTGTGTGTTTGGTATGTACACAAGGTTAAATGATTAAAAATAATGTATTTCACTACGTTTCGGACAAAGCTCTTATTCACCTGTGTAGAAAGAAAGGTAAACACCTTGCACTAAATGTGTCATTTTTCCATATAATCCATATATATATATATAGTATATATATATATATATATATATATATATATATATATATATATATATATATATATATATATACACACACTTTAGTATCTGGCGCCACAACATATACACATTCATAATGGATACAAGAATACTGTAAATAAACACAGGCTTTGTGTAACCTGTTCCTCTAGCATCTTGTGAAAGCAGATAAATTACCTTCAAAGGCTGGAGCACGGGAAAGGGAACGGGGAAATGTGTTGGACACAGATAGTGCACAGGAAATGGAGTCAGTGGACTGTGGGGGTATGGCGGGGGGGTTGGAACAGGAAAGACAGTCTCGCTGCAGACGCGTGTGCATGTCACGAAGTCACCAAATTAGCATCCACTAATATAATAGCAGAGACAATAACGCCCTCCGCCGCTGACACAATAAGCTTTATTCAATTTACGCCAGTACCCCCACCCCACCCCTATCCTGTGATTAATAAAAGTGAGTTATCAAACGTATTATAGCGAGCACGGGGGGAGGCAGCAGCAGGGCTGTTATGGGGACGTAACACACAGGAAGAAATAAGCCCCTTTATCCGCTCCTTGAAGGGAGCCGGCTCTTTCGTATAGCGGTATCCGTGCTTTAGTGCGAGAGGTCCCGGGTTGTGGATTGCCTGCCTGCGTTAACAGTACTGTTAGTACTGTTAGTCTGGGGCGATCACCGAAACTGAACAAAGAAACTTCAAATAAAGACAAGTTGAGTTAACCATCTGCTTACAGTGTTTAAAACGTCGTTGTATTCCCGTTAAAATGTATAAGTAAATTTCCCGGATCCTTTACAAAGCAGCACACAGGGTAAGAGAAACATTGCGGCTTATTAGTCCGTGCAGGGCTGAGACAGACCTGCTCGTATTATTAGTATTATTTTCAAGTTCGTAAAAGTGAGGTATCCCGCTGGGAGCGTTGTGTAATGTACCGTGCCCGTGTCTGATAGTCTAATTTAGTAATCATTCAGCTATTAGTTTGAGGGCATTATCCTTAAGCCCCGACTGTCTGGAAGCGATTACACAGAATTTTTTTTTTTTTAAAGAGGGAACTTAAAATTGCAAATTTGAATAAGATGAATATGCTAAGAATGCATGAGCTCAATTCCATCATCATTAAATGATATTAGCTTGATTGTTTTGTACAATGAAACTCACAGGACATCTTCAACAGTCTGTATTAACCCTGTGTGTGTGTGTGTGTGTGTGTGTGTGAGAGAGAGAGAGAGAGAGAGAGAGAGAGAGAGAGAGAGAGAGAGAGAGAGAGAGAGAGAGAGAGAGAGAGAGAGAGATAGTTCAGGACAGATAGTTTGTTTTAAACACCAACTGCTGTCCATATACTGTTAGATTGATTTAATCAAATACACTTTTAAGAGTTTTAACACGTTTTAAAGTGTGTGCCTACAGTATGCAAGTCTGTGGGCGAATTGTATGCCCATGCATGTATGATGCGTTCATTAAACACCTAATCATGAGGTCTGCATCGTCTCAAGGAGGGTCTGTTTTGGAGCTGTGCTGTGCATGCATTGCTCGTGTATCCCAAGACCTGCATGGGATGATAAAATTAGACTTTGCTAAATTCGCAGATGTGCTCCTAGCGTGCATCGTGCCCTGTGTAAAGAAGGAGCGGTTAAAAAGCAGGTGCTTCATCGCGAATTACCTTTGTGATCAAATCTCTTCCTACGAGCCCTTGAAAACACAATTTGTGTTCCTCGACGCTAAGTGGCTACATTAAGGTAGTTAGCGGGCAGGTCCGTTGTTTTCCTATATATATATAAAAAAGACCTCATGTTTTTTACTGGTCTGTTCCCATTTATTCCAAATTTCCTTTTATTTCACGGTTCAGTTGACCTGGAGAGTTGGACTCCCTCCTAAACCGGGATGTACAGTTGACCTGGAGAGTTTGGACTCCCTCCTAAAGTAACCGGGATGTAAATTGAGCCTGTACGGGGGGGGGGGGGGGTCTCGCTGGTTTTTCATTGGCTCTTTGATTTAGACTCACGCATCACATAGACATTCCCATTCATACACCATCCTCTGCATTTATTCCCTTTTTAAAAATAACCGACTGTTATCCGCGCTAACAACGTTGTGGTAAAGGAACTGGTATCTATAATTCAGGAAATAGGGGAAGAAATAATACAGCACTCCCCACAAAACTCGGGTAAGTAAAGCAACCCGTTTTTATCTGCGTTTTTGATTGACAGTTGCAAGATAAGACTTACATTAGCGGCAGAATACTTTTATAAGTTGTTGCTGTGTTTGTTATTCATGCAATACATAATGTACCGGTTTTTTTCTATTAGCCACTGATAAACACATTTTTATTTTGTGGACTTCGTTACAGTCTCCCATGTACACAAATAGAGTACCTAGTTCATAATTGTATATACGCAATACATTTGTATATATGTAATATGCGGCTAGAATAGGTGGTTGATTCATATGCATATTCATTTGAAATTGCGTGTTCTTTTAAAAAAAAAAAAAAAAGACTGCTGAACTCGGACCCTACTTGGACACTCTATCCTGTGCATCGTATGGAATTCAGACGCTTCGTCCAAATGAAGATCTTTTAGAGGGAATTGTTTTAAAATTGCGTCCGTCGCATCCATTCACGATTTTAACAACGTTACACAGGAGAACTCTCCCGAGGGTCGGCTGTTTGAAAGTACCCCTGAGCCCTTTGGTTTAATTGTGTGCAGATGCAGAATTGCATGCCCCTTTACCTTCTAGGAATTGGATGCAGTTTCACGAGGCGTACTCATTTGTCTTGAAGGGGGGAAACGCAAGACGAGAACACTAGAGATTGTCTTAATCAATAAAGTCATTTTACTAGCATCATTATTCTTAAACTGAGAGTTATTATACACGAGAAGCACAAGGAATGTGCCATATGTCTGAAAACCAGTTTCTTGTATATAGTTTTGCTGTTTTGTTTTTACTGCTGACTGCCTTATAAACTCTATTTTTTATTATTATTATTATTATTATTATTATTATTATTATTATTATTATTATTATTATTATTATTATTATTATTATTATTATTAATGTTCATTTGTGTTTGTTGCTCAGGACTATGACCTGGCTGTCTTAAGTTTTTCTGTTGGACACTAGAAAGCCTACAGCTATGGACAAACGTTTAGCACCGCGTAGAATTTTATGATTGAGACCATTAAAAAAAAAAAGTTAGACTTCGTAATCTCACATTTTTCAAATGTTGTCACTTTTTCGTGGAGTACATGGGAACTCCAAATTCCATATGTTAAGGTAACATTATTCAGCAGGTTTAATTCGACTTCATGAAGCAGATTAGTGAATTATATGTATATAGGGCGATGCTGACCACAGCTGTATAGTTAATATGGGACGTGGGTGACAGGTAAACGCAACATGCACCTTGTTGTTTGTGCAGGTCAGAGACTACACCGCATGTGTTTGACCATCAGCCGCGTGTTTTTATTAAAGAAGATTCTGTTGTGTTGATGTTTTCATTTATAGTGCGGGCTTATTGTAACTCACGCCCGAATAACATTGAGTCCCTATTCCGCCCCCTCCCCCCCCCCCCCCACCTTTACTGTTTGGAACTCCTATGCGTAATTGCCTGGGTGACTTATTTTGAATGACAAGTGTGTTGCTTTAAAGATGAAGACATGCATGTGCGATGGATGCCCAATATTCATTGCTGGCATTCAATAGTGTTATTGGCATGCGCATATCCTGGTTTAGGGGCACGCGAAGCCGCTGTGAATAGCGTTACAGTGTGTTACTGTCTTACGGTACAGGCCTAATTAAGTTTGGAGGGTTAATTTTACAGTCTTTGTTGGAGCCTGTTTCATATGTTTCGAATTTGCCCTATCATGTCGTCACGGCTTGTAAAAATTGATTATCCACTATCCTGATGTGAAGTGTATGGGATTTCACTTAGAGAAAGAAACATAAGAATCTCGAGAGTCATTTCTCACTAAGTTTACTTGATGTAAACTGGATGTTGAGTAATAATAATAATAATAATAATAATAATAATAATAATAATAATAATAATAATAATAATAATAATATGCTGAGTAAAATGGTTTTGTTACATGTTTTGTTACTAGTTACAAGACCGATAAATGTTTTTAAAATAATAACATTATTATTATTATTATTATTATTATTATTATTATTATTATTATTATTATTATTATTATTAGCATGAACTTTAAGCTTTGTTTCAATTTAAATGGTGTGAAATATCACATTTAATTTCAGATTCAATTTTCTTTAAACGCATGGCATCCATCCTTGTCATAATATTTACACTAACATTGTTTGTCTGTTTAATCTGTGCGCAATACAATGCCCGCTTGCTTGATTCTTGTAGAAACCCCAGACATGAGGTCCCGTGTATGACACGAATTGAACTCAGCTCTACCACATGAAATTCTAAGGATACCTACAGTACTTCACCACCCAGAATGTAAATGTGGCTTGCGGACGTACAACATTACCATAAAGCAAAAACGATCTCAATACATTGCGCTCTAGCCCAAAAAATGGAACACTGGGGTAAAAAATAGAATTAAACAAACGGAAATTGGAAGGGATCGAATTCTTTTCAGCGCTCGTGTTTGTCATCCCTTCACTGACTCCCAGACTTCCACGATTTTCATTCTGTTCTGGAGTTTTAGGAATGTTAAATGCCCCGAGTTGCAACCGGGCTAGTAATTGCATGTGTTGTAGCAGAGGCTGCAGACACAGTCCCCGGCCTGCCCTTTCACCCTCAACTTTATATGCTGCACTTATTAAGGAGAAAAGTGTTTCAATATGGGCTTTCAGTCTTGTTTGGGCGAGCGAGATGTGTGTGTGTGTGTGTGTGTGTGTGTGTGGTGTGTGGGGGGGGGGGGGGGGGTGCAGAGAATACACCGCTTTGGTGCTTAGGATATCGCCAAGATAAACCCGTACAGCCTTTCCGTTGCATGTCGGAGGTCTACCAACATAATTTTTATGTATAAGTAACACAACGTCGGTCAATAGCCGTTCTGTTTAGACAAGCACAGTTATAACACAGATGTATGTTAAAGAATTTTTCATCTAGTAACGTTCGTTGGCACAGGATATAGATGTCTTTGACGTCGTATACTGCCAGCATATTATTATTAAAATACATATTCATTGTGTTGCAGCCGTTATCACAAGACAAATTGGGTCGTGTCAATATTGTGTCTACATACAATTTCTTAAAAAGTAGATGCATTGCAAGCAACCGTGTCCTAGATCTACAGAAACTGCAGCATATTTATTGTAATAATAATAATAACAATAATAATAATAATCCAAACATGTGTTATTATTATATATGAACAATGCATTTCTGAAATACGTAATGAAACATTATAAAATATTGAGACTGCATTTATATAACGAAAACATATAGCGTGGTTCTGAGGTTTTTATTATCGAAATCTAAACAGCGCCACTCAGCGTCCAAAGCAGTAATGAAACATCTTTAAAAATAAATAAATAAATAAATAAATAAATAAAACTTTTTAAATTTTTTTTTTTTTTTTTTTTTTTTTTAAGGTTGTTAAAATAAATCATATCTAGGAAAAAAACACAATGACTCGTAATGCATGCGAAACATTGATAAGAGAACGGAATGAAATAAAAGAAAGGGAAAAACGAAGAAAGTCACCTACAAAGTGTAGGCCTTCAATTCCCCGAAGGATTCAGTCTGATTTCACAAGTCTGCAAAAATACAGGCAGGAAAAAAAAAAACCTTGCGAGGAAAAATGTTTTCCTTTGTAAGGCTGTTCGGATGGGACCCTGCAGGATACGCGTATAGTGTTAGCACGGGAGGGAACGTTTGAGCTCTGCTTATTTACTATACGTTTACTCAGTCATCTCCTGTTACAATAGCCCTCATAGGTAAGTGCTTCTGTTGTGTTTAAAGCGTCTATAGGAAGAGGGAAGCGGGTTGAAAGGAAAAATTGATTGCACCGGCGTACAGCTCACTGGATGAAAGAAAGAAAGAAAGAAAGAAAGAAAGAAAGAAAGAAAGAAAGAAAGAAAGAAAGAAAGAAAGAAAGAAAGAAAGAAAGAAAGAAAGAGGCAATAGAAAGGAACGGAGTAAGTCAAGGTCCGCCACGAAAATGGTAATAGTCAATCGAGGAATCTTTTCGAGAAACGGATATAGAGAATTAGGTGAGCGTTTAAAAGAAGAATTTGAAACCATAAATAACGTGCTGGAGAGCCTGGGAAATCGAGTGACAGGCTGAGAAAGTGGATTAAAACGAAGACAAAACAAAAACACATGACACTAGACTGGTGACGGCTCTGAACCTCGGGGTACCCAGTACCACAGCTCCTGCATTATGTTGTGTTGCTGAGGTGTTTATAATAGACAATGCGTTCAGAGTCAGGGGCGCTGGAACTAGGGGTGCGGGCGATGCTGCAGCGCCTCCTTGGCTTTGCATGGCTCCCATCATATAAAGGGGTTACAGTTTTGTTCATTGGCTTTGAGCACCACCTCTTTAAACATTGTTCTAGTGCCACTGTTCAGAGTCGGGTTAATTGAGAGGGTGGATGGAAATAAATACCGGTTGTAGCTTATACATGCTAAGTGATCACTTAAAGAGTAATGAGGGCTTTGTGTGTGTGTGTGTGTGTGTGTGTGTGTGTGTGTGTGTGTGTGTGTGTGTGTCTGGCAGAGTATACTCTACACTCCATAATAGTCAGGTTTATGGGGTTCCGCTGGTGACTCAGCGCAAGTAGCCTCCATACCTCACTGACCAGCAGGAAATGTAACACAGCCACCGTATCTCCTGTGAAGGGTCAACTATGGGGTCCAGAAATCAGCAATGAAATATAAATTGTTGTTTATTTCCGTTAGTTAGTGTCTCCCACGTGGTGACTTCAACGCCTGCAGCAACAAAAACAAAAGTATTATTATTATTATTATTATTATTATTATTATTATTATTATTATTATTATTAGTAGTAGTAGTAGTAGTAGTAGTAGTAGTAGTAAACATGGAAACGTAATTCAAAATAATAATAATAATAATAATAATAATAATAAATAATAATAATAATAATAATAGTAGTGGGTTTGTTTTATACATTTAAATTATGTCATGACTTTCTTCTTGTGATTTCAGGGCCTAAGTGAACACAGCTGACATTTTCAGGCCCGCTTGTTTTTTCAATGAAAATGTTTCAGACAGTTCCAGACACCTCGTCTTACGTCAAGGTAAGACACGAGCGCCCCTTCAACCAGGTAATCTCAGAAAAGGGGGCGGGTTCTAATGTTCTGTAATCTAAGAAGCCTTTGACTTTTGCTGTTCGTTTTTTGATTATTATTATTATTATTATTATTTTTATTATTATTATTTTTTTTTTTTTTTTTTAACAAATGGGCGTCAGATATTTTGTCATTCACTGTATTGTTTTATTGGAAAATCTAAAAAGGTTTAGTATATCTGTGTCCTTATGATTATATCGTTTATTTTTTTTAAAAAATTCGGATTATGTATTACGGCTTAAAACGTGTGACTATTTTTTTTTTTTTTTTTTTTTTCTAAATGCAATATTTTTAAACTATTTTAATTTCCAGCATCTGGAATACATAAAAAACAGTTTTAAATGGGGAAATATATGACAAAATGAAGCTACCCTTGCAAAATGCAAAACGAGAAAGTCTGACATCATTAAAGTCATTCTGTAAGTATCTAATGCCCAAACAGGTTGTAGCCTATATTATTATTATTATTATTATTATTATTATTATTATTATTAGATAAAGGTTCATGGATTATATTTTAATATGCATCAGTGTGTAAATGTGTCATGTGTTCCTTCTGTTTGTGACACTTCCGACTGAAGGAGCGAATGAAATTGCGCAACAATATAACGTGTAGTATATCCACAAAACCCCACAGCAGCAGGCACCGTCCCCCCCCCCCCCCCCCCCCCCCACCACCACACACACAGCCAGTTTCTTACATTTGTTTGGTTTGTAGCCTGTTAGACCAAATGTCCAAAATTTTGCACTCTGTTCATCGGGTCATATGAAACAGGGCGCGATTCAACCAGCCACTTTATAGAGCCAGAGATTAACATATTGGGGCTTGCGCAGCGCTATAACCCACCAACCGTTACGCTTAAAGAGGGTGCTATTAACGCAAGTAAGCAGGGTTGTGGACTTTATTAAGAATGTAAGCACAGGTACATTTTTAAAAGATAGCAGTAAAAGTATAAGACTAGCAAAGGGTAATTAGTTGCAGAAACGAAACTTTGTTTGCTAGTTTTATGTAAGAAAAATAATTATAGCAAGTAAAAACGGGGTTGTCTTTGCCTTTGCTGTTGCAGTGTTATTTTCTTTTGGTGTTTGAGATTGTACAAAATCAATTAAACCGATGAGGCATTTCAGTAAATGGATAGGTAAGGTAACTTTATAGCGCGGTACTTTGTACACCGCCATCGCTGGTAATCAAAAGCTCCCCAACTTCTCCTTCCTGGCTCTTGAGAGTATACCACACGGTGTGTGCTTGCGTTGTGTGCACACCTCAAAATACACCCATTGTGCCTGCTGAAGCTATTCATAATATTTTCACATTGAAGGCTTTCTCAAATGTATAGTACTGTGAGGACCTTTTGCCCTTGACACAGAGATGCTGTTCATACAGTCACAACGTTTGTGTTGCATTGCACAAAGACGGGTTCTCTGTGAAGGGGCTGCAAGCCCGACTCTGAGGAACAATTCCCGGTTTGTTCTGGAGGCTTCCGACTGTGATTGAAGGTTGAGGCTAAAAAAAAACCCAACTTGCTAGCTCCAATAAAATATATTGCGCCTGTAGGCATACGGGTCTGGCTGGGAACCTGGGAACCAGTCCAACCTAGTACAGTAGTATATATTACTTTGATATAAAGTATTCTGATTTGGATCTTTGTTATTTTAGAAATTATGTAATTATTCAGTTACATTCTATAGGCAGACATTCATGGCTCTTGAAGGCCTTTTTTATATGCATATATATATATATATTACAATGAAATAAAACTAAGGGAATAAAACCAAGAGGCTATATTAACCGTTTATAGAATTAAACGGATAGTGTGCATCACTGAACTGTGTTAACCAGCAGTGTGCTACAGTATAATTATGACACTTCCAGGAGGGTGTAAGACGAAGAAAACGGGTAGAGGTATACGTGTTAAGAATCCTGCCGCCCATTAACACATCATGCGATTGCAAATCAATCACAGACACAGTGAACAACTTGTTCTACAAACTACTAAGTGGAAAGTTGTACACAAATCTCCTGCTTAGAAGGAATGCCTGTATAGAATACTCTAGATCAGGGGTCTCCAGCCCTGGTCCTGGAGAGCTATGGGGTCTTCTGCTTTTCGTTTCAACCGATCTCGCCATTACTTAATTGGACAAATTATTGGTTTAATTAGCCCAGATCTTCAGCCACTGATGATGTGAAGATATAAAGCACGTAGGATTGGGGTTCTCCTCAGGACCAGAGTTTGAAGAGCCCCGCTCTGTATGATGAAAATCCTAGGATTCGCCTCGGGGTTTCTTTAAGCAGACGGGGTGATTTATATAGACCCTCGTGTCAGCTCGCTGCGCTGTTCCTACCATGCCATGCACTGTTTAATTGAACAGGTCGATGAAGTTGAATCTAACCATGATTGCAATGAACTGAAAGAGACAGCAGTGACCACTGACCCACCCTCTCGTCCTCCACACCGGGGCTTCTTTTGAAAGTCCCGACTGTTCACAGCAACCAGCAAAGGCGACGCGCAGTGCCTCTGAGTGAACTGATATTAGTCTTACAGTTGCTGAATTCAATGCACTGTCATTAAGTGCACTTGTTTTGTTTGCATTACCTTGCTTTGCAGCGTGGTGTGAATTATTATTTAAAACCTTTTCAGTGGGCCTGTAACTTTAGTAACCAAACGGTCAGAACTCGATGATATTTGATAGAGTTGCACGTTTTATAAAGTAATAAACTTGCGCACTTCTATTATTATTATTATTATTATTATTATTATTATTATTATTATTATTATTATTATTATTATTATTATTATTATTATTACCTCCGTATATTACCTTTTTAACAAGCTGTCCAGTTTTTAACTGAAAATGTTCTCTGATAGGTCAGGCTATTCTCTTTATTGAGTAAACACTGTTAGGGTGAATGAGTACTGTAATTAATAGATCTGGTCTTAAAAGCGTTCTAACCCTTAGTTCTGTAAAGAAAGAAACCAACGGTTATAGCTACATAACTCTACATATGTGGATCCGCTTTCGCACAGTGTTGACATCTTGTTTGTTTTTTGTTTTTTTAAATTTGACATTCAGAATTTCCCAGTGCTCCCCCCCAACCCCCTTTATTTTAATCAAATAATTTAAATGAGAAAATGTACAACAGGCACGCCTCAAGACAACTTTTAGAGAAATATTCTGCTTCATTCAAGCGAATCCACGGTCTAGCAGAGGTCTTGTTTTGGTAAGGTCAGGCGAGACTCGGGCTCTCCAGTAAAAATAAATCTCAAATTAATTATGGCCTTAAGCAAGGGGGCAGACAGTTTGGGCCTGTGTGCTGCAGTTTGAGTTTTTAGTCTGCGGTGTTTTTACTTTGGCTTTCTCTGTGTCCTGGGAAGACAAAGGGCTCACCCGGACACCCAAGACAAATGGAGAACGTGAAAGCACCTCCCCGTGTCAGTACCGGCTTTCGAGGTTAACAGAAAAGTTAAAAAATTAAATAAAATCTCTGTCACGAAAATGTATTTCTAAAGTTGTCACCCCATTTGTGCCACTTAAAACAACTTTTTTTTTTAATCAGTTTTGTTCTTTATCTTGACAACTCGTGTTTAAGTATGATTTTGAAATACATTGGATCGTTTCCATGCTGTGCATTTTGTTGAAATACATTCACTGTTTGCCAGTTGCAACTTGTAGTATATATTCGTGTATTATAGAGATATAATACCACTATTATAAGACATATAATACCACTATGCCAGTATGTTTTTAAATAATAATGTTTACACTATATATATATATACACACACACACACACACACACACACACACACACACACACACACACACACACACACACACACACACAGTATAACTGTTAAGTCGTAGTCTGTGATCCCATAGACCTCTAAAATATTTGTCAGAGTGACTCTTTTTTTACATTATAATATTTCTATGGGGACGGGGGACTCCTTCTTCCAAAGGTTAAATTCGAGCGCGTCCTGCCGTTCATTGTAAGGGAAGAACTCTGGCTGTCAAGATCCAGCCGCGAGCCACATGTTTTGATAAAACCAATATGCATTTGTTTACTGGCCTTTCAGAAATATGTGTTACAGCTGCAGTCACGGAGTTACTAACAAGTGCTACACTGCTACAATAAGTAATGTCGTTATTCTGGGAACAATATCCGCCGGGCTTTGCTTTAGTTTAGCTTTAAAAAATAGTGTGTGTGTGTGTGTGTGTGTGTGTGTGTGTGTGTGTGTGTGTGTGTGTGTGTGTATATATATATATATATATATAGATGGAGTTTCAAAGTTCATTTGTCTATCTGTCTGACAGATAACAAAAACAAAATATTTTTTTGTGTAAGCTATTTAACCAAATCTTGTGGTCTTCTAATAATAAAAATAATATTATAAGGTATTATTATTATTATTATTATTATTATTATTATTATTATTATTATTATTATTATTATTGAAGGTCATTAGAAAAAGATAATTTGATATATTTGGTTATTTGCACCTTAAGAAATTATGCTGATTTTCCATTATCCTGATTTTTTTTTTTTTTTTTTTTTTTTTTTTTTTTTTATGTTAACACTTTGCATTAAGCATCTTTTAATTATTCACAGTAATTCCACACGGTTTTGTATTAGGTAGTTCAAGTAAACCCTTCCTTGGTGTTCTTCATTCCCCCAACCCGTTAGGTCTGTCTAACCTTTTTATTGAATGGGCATGTGTGTTAATTATAACAAGTGTCCATGGCATTCGATAGGAGCCCAAAGGTATTGCAGCCCTGGTTATTTCCATAGTTTCTTGTTTGTTTGTATATTTTACGTTTGGGCTACTGTGTTTATGTAAAATAAAAATAGCAGAAGTACAAGAAATGGTAATGTTTGCTCTACCCTTCGTTACCCCATAGTTTCATATAGTTTCCTTGGTGCGAGAAACGAGTCCTCGTTTATAGAGCAAAGATAAAAACGCACGGTGGTAAAGAAAGAGCGCCACCAGAGAGTTAACCTCGGGGTCTCACTTAATTGGCCTGCA